>NC_138770.1:5046883-5271883 GCF_965119305.1 Pelophylax lessonae
ATGTATGCTGGGAGTTGTAGTCCTAGTTACAGGCACATTGCTGGGAGTTGTAGTCCTTACATGTAGAATGCTGGGAGTTGTAGTCCTTACATGTAGAATGCTGGGAGTTGTAGTCCTTACATGTAGATCGCTGGGAGTTGTAGTCCCTCCATACAATGAGTGTACCCGGCTCGGAGCGGAGCGCTGTCTATAGACAACCTTCCCTCCCGCCGTCTCCGCTCACACTGAGGCGCCGCGGTTCCGCTCGCTAATTTAAACTGCTCTGGCCACGCCCACCTCTCCACTGATACGCCAACCGCTAGTCTATCCACGCCCACCTCTCCACTGGACTGACGTCATTCTCTGCAAAAGTCACGTGCTGCACGCGTCAGGCAGCACGAGGCCACGTGACCGAATGGCCAACTAATTCCTGGCAGAGGCCACTCCCACTGCATGCTCAGAACACGCCCACCTTTCCACTGGTACGCCAACCGCTAGTCTAACCACGCCCACCTCATTACTGGCCTGACGTCATTCTCCGTAGGAGTCACGTGTTGCACGCGTCAGGCAGCACGAGGCCACGTGACCGCATGGCCAACTAATTCCTGGCAGAGGCCACTCCCACTGCATGCGCTGGTCACGCCCACCCCACGCACTGATCACGCCCATTACACGCACTGACCACGCAGGGTCATTCCTGTGGAATCAAAACGACACCCATAGGGAGGGGCCTTACTTCTCAGCCAATCGGAATCTGAGAGGCAGAGCTGTCATCACTAATCATAGTTTGAACGGACGGCGCCATCTTTTTTGTGGGCAAGAGATGTTCTATAGAGCGGCTGGAAAAGAAGTTCCGGAACCGGAAATACGTCACTGAGCGAAGAGACTCCGCATCAGGTATTTTACCCAAACTTCCGACTTTCCGAGATCTGAAAACCTTCACTTCCGGTCTGAGATCTCGATTGCTGCTCACTGCGCATGCGCGAACTTCAATGGAGAAAACACCGCCGTGCATGAGAGCTGAAATTCTCTACACATTCCCCTCCCCCCACAGTACTTTTCCCCTCCCCCCCCACTGTACATTCCCCTCCCCCCCCACTGTACATTCCCCTCCCCCCCCACTGTACATTGCCCCCCACAGTACTATCCCCTCCCCCCACTGTACATTCCCCTCCCCCCCACACTACATTCCCCTCCCCCTCACACTACATTCCCCCCTCCCCCCACAGTACATTCCCCTCCCCCCCACTACATTCCCCCTTCCCCCCACACTACATTCCCCTCCCCCCACACTACATTCCCCCCTCCCCCCCACTGTACATTCCCCTCCCCCCCACTACATTCCCCCCTCCCCCCCACAGTACATTCCCCTCCCCCCACACTACATTCCCCCCTCCCCCCCACTGTACATTCCCCTCCCCCCCCACACTACATTCCCCCCTCCCCCCACTGTACATTCCCCTCCCCCCACTGTACATTCCCCTCCCCCCACTGTACATTCCCCTCCCCCCACAGTACCTCCCCCTCCCCCCCCATACTACATTCCCCTCCCCCCCACACTACATTCCCCTCCCCCCACTGTACATTCCCCTCCCCCCCACACTACATTCCCCTCCCCCCACAGTACCTCCCCTCCCCCCCCACACTACATTCCACTCCCCCCCACAATACATTCCCCTCCCCCACAGTACCTTCACCTGACACCCCACTACCCCCCCCCCCTCACCTGACACCACCGCAGAACGAAGAATGAAGAAAAGGAGAGGCCGAGATGGAGAAGCCGCTCAACTTCCCGCCGCCGAGGTGGAGAGGAGCAGCCGCCGTGGAGGTTGCAGGCAGAGTGAGTCCTGTCCTCCATCTATCTCATCAGAATGCATGGCTCCCATTGTGGAGACTCTTTAACCACTTTACCACCGGAGGATTTTGCTGTCTTACGTCTGAGCCACTTTTTGCGATTCGGTGCTGTGCGACTTTAACTGACAATTGCGCGGTCGTGCGACGCCATACCCAAACGAAATTTACGTCCTTTTTTTGCCACAAACAGAGCTTTCTTTTGGTGGTATTTGATCACCTGTGCGATTTTTACTTTTTGCGCTATAAACAAAGAGAGCGACAATTTTGAAAAAACAACAATATTTTTCACATTTTTTTATATGAAATTCCCCCCAAAAAAATGTAAAAATCAAAATTTTTTAAAATTTTTGGCCAATTTGTTTTCTGCTACCTATGTTTGGTAAAAAAAATTCACAATAAGCGTATTTTGATTGGTTTGCGCAAAAGTTATTGCGTTTACTAACAAAGGGAAAGATTTTTGTCATTTTTGTTTTTTTTTTAAAACGCGTAATGGCGGCGATCTGCGATTTTTTTTTGCGGGACTGCGACATTGCGGCGGACAGATCGGACCCTTGACTGACATTTTTGACACTTTTGGGGGTACCAGTGACATTACTGCAGTAATCAGTGCTATAAATATGCACTGTTACTGTAAAAATGACACTGGCAGGGAAGGGGTTAATTTTATTGGAGAGGGAGGGGTTAATGTATGCCAGGTGCTTACTGACGTGTGGGGGGGGGGAGGGGACTATGTGACACAAGGACACGCTGAACCCTGAAATCTGACCCTGCCTGTCACTTAGGAGATCCGCCCGCTTGTGTTTACACAAGCGGGAGGATCTCCACACTAGATCCCCGACGATCGGGGAAGAGCAGCGGCGATCTCCGCTGCTCCTCCCCTGGCCCGACTCCGGGAGCGCGCCGCCGAGAAAGGGGAGTGTCTGACGACGTAGTACTATGTCGTCAGACGATAACGAGCCACTTTCCCGCAGTAATATTACTGCAGGCAGAGGTAAAGTGGTTAAAGGTAGAGTTAGGGACTGCAGATATCAGGGTGCCTTGGCGCGGCCTGCAGCTTACGCATGTATTTGCAAATGTGTGCAACTAAACCCCTGTTTTTAACGCATACAGTTAGACAGGATAATTTGGCTGGTTGCTGGCTGGTTGGTAAGTAGTGACTGGAAATACCTTCGTTTTTGATCAGTGTTTGCCCTTCCAGTGCTCCTTACTATCAACACCAGTTATAGATGGAGGAGGTGGCCACTTTTTGCAATATCGTATAACGTTTATATTGGTCAGGCAACGCACTGACACCTTCGCTGCCATTGTGCAATGTGCTGGGTGTTCAGTGTGACCCTGCACCTTTAAGGAGGGGTGGGCTCCCTCCAGTCACCTGTCCTCCATCTATCTCATCAGAATGCATGTGCTCCCATTGTGGAGACTCTTTAAAGGTAGAGTTAGGGACTGCAGATATCAGGGTGCCTTGGCGCGGCCTGCAGCTTACGCATGTATTTGCAAATGTGTGCAACTAAACCCCTGTTTTTAATGCATACTGTTAGACAGGATAATTTGGCTGGTTGGTAAGTAGTGACTGGAAATACCTTTGTTTTTGATCAGCGTGAGTGTGGAGTCAGTGAGCCGGCCCAGGAGAGCAGGTAAGTGATTGAAGCCGCTGCAGCGATGACATGACCGGTGACATGCCTATACCATCACCTGTGACATGCCTGTGCCGTGCCCTTACCATGACCTGTGACATGCCCGTACCGTCACCTGTGCCGTGCCCGTACCGTCACCTGTGCCGTGCCCGTACCGTCACCTGTGACATGCCCTTACCGTCACCTGTGACATGCCCTTACCATTACCTGTGACATGCCCGTACCGTGACCTGTGACATGCCCGTACCGTGACCTGTGACATGCCCTTACCATCACCTGTGACATGCCCTTACCGTGACATGCCCTTACCGTGACATGCCTATACCATCACCTGTGACATGCCCTTACCATCACCTGTGACATGCCTGTGCCATGACCTGTGAAATGCCCTTACCATCACCTGTGACATGCATGTACCATGACCACCATGATCACGATCACCTTCCGTTCCCACCCGCTGCAGAGAGAGAGAGAGGACAGGAGAGCGAGAGCCGCGCCCGCGCGACTTGAGGTCGGGACTGAGCTGACTGAGGTGAGGCAACGGAGTCGGATCGGAAGTCCACAGAAGAAGTCGAGTGTGAGTGAGTGACCGTCCCTACCTCTACCTGAAGGCTGCCTGGTAACGGTAAGTGAATGATGCCTCGGGGGAGGGGGGCCCGGTCCGCACACTGTCCTGTCAGTCAGTTGTTCTGGTGCTATGAAGGGGGCACGCACGCTGATCTCTGCATTGGGGGCACCACGTATGCTGGTCACTACATTGGGGGCACCACGTATGCTGGTCACTACATAGGGGGCACCACGTATGCTGGTCACTACATTGGGGGCACCATGTATGCTGGTCACTACATTGGGGGCACCATGTACGCTGGTCACTACATTGAAAGGGGGCATGTACTGTGGGATTAGTGCTAGGGGGTCTGTACTGTGGGGTTTGTGCTAGGGGGTCTGTACTGTGAGGTTAGTGCTAGGGGGCCTGTACTGTGGGGTTTGTGCTAGGGGGTCTGTACTGTGGGATTAGTGCTAGGGGGTCTGTACTGTGGGGTTTGTGCTAGGGGGTCTGTACTGTGGGGTTTGTGCTAGGGGGTCTGTACTGTGGGACTGGTGCTAGGGGGATCTGTATTGTGGGGTTTGTGCTAGGGGGTCTGTACTGTTGGATTAGTGCTAGGGGGTCTGTACTGTGGGGTTTGTGCTAGGGGGTCTGTACTGTGGGGTTTGTGCTAGGGGGTCTGTACTGTGGGGTTTGTGCTAGGGGGTCTGTACTGTGGGACTGGTGCTAGGGGGATCGGTATTGTGGGGTTTGTGCTAGGGGGCCTGTACTGTGGGGTTTGTGCTGGGGGTTTGTGCTTGAGGGGTTTGTGCTAGGGGGGTCTGTACTGTGGGATTAGTGCTAGGGGGCCTGTACTGTGGGATTAGTGCTAGGGGGCCTGTACTGTTGGATTAGTGCTAGGGGGTCTGTAATGTGGGGTTTGTGCTAGGGGGTCTGTACTGTGGGGTTTGTGCTAGGGGGTCTGTACTGTGGGGATAGTGCTAGGGGGTCTGTACTGTGGGATTAGTGCTAGGGGGTCTGTACTTTTGGATTAGTGCTAGGGGGTCTGTACTGTGGGGTTTGTGCTAGGGGGTCTGTACTGTGGGACTGGTGCTAGGGGGATCGGTATTGTGGGGTTTGTGCTAGGGGGCCTGTACTGTGGGGTTTGTGCTAGGGGGTTTGTGCTAGGGGGGCCTGTACTGTGGGATTAGTGCTAGGGGGCCTGTACTGTTGGATTAGTGTTAGGGGGTCTGTAATGTGGGGTTTGTGCTAGGGGGTCTGTACTGTGGGGTTTGTGCTAGGGGGTCTGTACTGTGGGGTTTGTGCTAGGGGGTCTGTACTGTGGGGATAGTGCTAGGGGGTCTTTACTGTGGGATTAGTGCTAGGGGGTCTGTACTTTTGGATTAGTGCTAGGGGGTCTGTACTGTGGGGTTTGTGCTAGGGGGTCTGTACTGTGGGGTTAGTGCTAGGGGGTCTGTACTGTGGGGTTAGTGCTAGGGGGTCTGTACTGTGGGGTTAGTGCTAGGGGGTCTGTACTGTGGGATTAGTGCTAGGGGGTCTGTACTGTGGGATTAGTGCTAGGGGGTCTGTACTGTTGGATTTGTGCTAGGGGGTCTGTACTGTGGGGTTTGTGCTAGGGGGTCTGTACTGTGGGGTTTGTGCTAGGGGGTCTGTACTGTGGGATTAGTGCTAGGGGGTCTGTACTGTGGGGTTTGTGCTAGAGGGCCTGTACTGTGGGATTAGTGCTAGGGGGTCTGTACTGTGGGGTTTGTGCTAGAGGGCCTGTACTGTGGGATTTGTGCTAGGGGGTCTGTACTGTGGGATTAGTGCTAGGGGGTCTGTACTGTGGGATTAGTGCTAGGGGGACTGTACTGTGGGATTAGTGCTAGGGGGTCTGTACTGTGGGGTTTGTGCTAGGGGGTCTGTACTGTGGGGTTTGTGCTAGGGGGTCTGTACTGTGGGGTTAGTGCTAGGGGGTCTGTACTGTGGGGTTAGTGCTAGGGGGTCTGTACTGTGGGGTTAGTGCTAGGGGGTCTGTACTGTGGGATTAGTGCTAGGGGGTCTGTACTGTTGGATTTGTGCTAGGTGGTCTGTACTGTGGGGTTTGTGCTAGGGGGTCTGTACTGTGGGGTTTGTGCTAGGGGGTCTGTACTGTGGGATTAGTGCTAGGGGGTCTGTACTGTGGGGTTTGTGCTAGGGGGTCTGTACTGTGGGGTTTGTGCTAGAGGGCCTGTACTGTGGGATTAGTGCTAGGGGGTCTGTACTGTGGGATTAGTGCTAGGGGGTCTGTACTGTTGGGTTTGTGCTAGAGGGCCTGTACTGTGGGATTTGTGCTAGGGGGTCTGTACTGTGGGATTAGTGCTAGGGGGTCTGTACTGTGGGGTTTGTGCTAGGGGGTCTGTACTGTGGGGTTTGTGCTAGAGGGCCTGTACTGTGGGGTTTGTGCTAGGGGGCTGTACTGTGGGATTAGTGCTAGGGGGTCTGTACTGTGGGATTAGTGCTAGGGGGTCTGTACTGTGGGGTTTGTGCTAGGGGGTCTGTACTGTGGGGTTTGTGCTAGGGGGTCTGTACTGAGGGATTAGTGCTAGGGGGTCTGTACTGTGGGGTTTGTGCTAGGGGGCCTGTACTGTTGGATTAGTGCTAGGGGGTCTGTACTGTGGGGTTTGTGCTAGGGGGTCTGTACTGTGGGGTTTGTGCTAGGGGGCCTGTACTGTGGGATTAGTGCTAGGGGGTCTGTACTGTGGGATTCGTGCTAGGGGGTCTGTACTGTGGGGTTTGTGCTAGGGGGCCTGTACTGTGGGATTAGTGCTAGGGGGCCTGTACTGTGGGGTTTGTGCTAGGGGGCCTGTACTGTGGGGTTTGTGCTAGGGGGTCTGTACTGTGGGGTTTGTGCTAGGGGGTCTGTACTGTGGGATTAGTGCTAGGGGGTCTGTACTGTGGGATTAGTGCTAGGGGGCCTGTACTGTGGGGTTTGTGCTAGGGGGTCTGTACTGTGGGGTTTGTGCTAGGGGGTCTGTACTGTGGGATTAGTGCTAGGGGGTCTGTACTGTGGGGTTTGTGCTAGGGGGTCTGTACTGTGGGGTTTGTGCTAGGGGGTCTGTACTGAGGGATTAGTGCTAGGGGTTCTGTACTGTGGGGTTTGTGCTAGGGGGTCTGTACTGTGGGGTTTGTGCTAGGGGATCTGTACTGTGGGATTAGTGCTAGGGGGTCTGTACTGTTGGATTAGTGCTAGGGGGTCTGTACTGTGGGGTTTGTGCTAGGGGGTCTGTACTGAGGGATTAGTGCTAGGGGTTCTGTACTGTGGGGTTTGTGCTAGGGGGTCTGTACTGTGGGGTTAGTGCTAGGGGGTCTGTACTGTGGGGTTAGTGCTAGGGGGTCTGTACTGTGGGGTTAGTGCTAGGGGGTCTGTACTGTGGGGTTAGTGCTAGGGGGTCTGTACTGTGGGATTAGTGCTAGGGGGTCTGTACTGTTGGATTTGTGCTAGGTGGTCTGTACTGTGGGGTTTGTGCTAGGGGTCTGTACTGTGGGGTTTGTGCTAGGGGGTCTGTACTGTGGGGTTTGTGCTAGGGGGTCTGTACTGTGGGATTAGTGCTAGGGGGTCTGTACTGTGGGGTTTGTGCTAGGGGGTCTGTACTGTGGGGTTTGTGCTAGAGGGCCTGTACTGTGGGATTTGTGCTAGGGGGTCTGTACTGTGGGATTAGTGCTAGGGGGTCTGTACTGTGGGATTAGTGCTAGGGGGTCTGTACTGTGGGATTAGTGCTAGGGGGTCTGTACTGTGGGGTTTGTGCTAGGGGGTCTGTACTGTGGGGTTTGTGCTAGGGGGTCTGTACTGTTGGATTAGTGCTAGGGGGCCTGTACTGTGGGATTAGTGCTGGGGGGCCTGTACTGTGGGGTTTGTGCTAGGGGGTCTGTACTGTGGGATTAGTGCTAGGGGGCCTGTACTGTTGGATTAGTGCTAGGGGGCCTGTACTGTTGGATTAGTGCTAGGGGGCCTGTACTGTGGGATTAGTGCTAGGGGGTCTGTACTGTGAGGTTGGTGCTAGGGGGTCTGTACTGTGGGGTTTGTGCTAGGGGGTCTGTACTGTGGTGTTTGTGCTAGGGGGCCTGTACTGTGGGATTAGTGCTAGGGGGCCTGTACTGTGGGGTTTGTGCTAGGGGGCCTGTACTGTGGGGTTTGTGCTAGGGGGCCTGTACTGTTGGATTAGTGCTAGGGGGCCTGTACTGTGGGATTAGTGCTAGGGGGTCTGTACTGTGGTGTTTGTGCTAGGGGGCCTGTACTGTTGGATTAGTGCTAGGGGGCCTGTACTGTGGGATTAGTGCTAGGGGGTCTGTACTGTGGTGTTTGTGCTAGGGGGTCTGTACTGTGGGGTTTGTGCTAGGGGGCCTGTACTGTGGGGTTTGTGCTAGGGGGTCTGTAATGTGGGGTTTGTGGTGGGGGGGTTCTCTACTGTTGGATTAGTGCTAGGGGATCTGTACTGTGGGATTAGTGCTAGGGGGTCTGTACTATTGGATTAGTGCTAGGGGGTCTGTACTGTTGGATTAGTGCTAGGGGGCCTGTACTGTGGGATTAGTGCTAGGGGGTCTGTACTGTGGGATTAGTGCTAGGGGGCCTGTACTGTGGGATTAGTGCTAGGGGGCCTGTACTGTGGGATTTGTGCTAGGGGGTCTGTACTGTGGGATTAGTGCTAGGGGGTCTGTACTGTGGGGTTAGTGCTAGGGGGTCTGTACTGTTGGATTAGTGCTAGGGGGTCTGTACTGTGGGATTAGTGCTAGGGGGTCTGTACTGTGGGATTAGTGCTAGGGGGTCTGTACTGTGGGATTAGTGCTAGGGGGTCTGTACTGTGGGGTTTGTGCTAGGGGGTCTGTACTGTTGGATTAGTGCTAGGGGGTCTGTACTGTGAGGTTGGTGCTAGGGGGCCTGTACTGAGGGATTAGTGCTAGGGGGTCTGTACTGTGGTGTTTGTGCTAGGGGGCCTGTACTGAGGGATTAGTGCTAGGGGTTCTGTACTGTGGGGTTTGTGCTAGGGGGCCTGTACTGTTGGATTAGTGCTAGGGGGCCTGTACTGTTGGATTAGTGCTAGGGGGCCTGTACTGTGGGGTTTGTGCTAGGGGGTCTGTACTGTGGGGTTTGTGCTAGGGGGCCTGTACTGTTGGATTTGTGCTGGGGGGCCTGTACTGTTGGATTAGTGCTAGGGGGCCTGTACTGTGGGGTTTGTGCTAGGGGGCCTGTACTGTGGGGTTTGTGCTAGGGGGCCTGTACTGTGGGGTTTGTGCTAGGGGGTCTGTACTGTGGGGTTTGTGCTAGGGGGTCTGTACTGTGGGGTTTGTGCTAGGGGGCCTGTACTGTGGGGTTTGTGCTAGGGGTTCTGTACTGTTGGATTAGTGCTAGGGGGGCTGTACTGTGGGGTTTGTGCTAGGGGGTCTGTACTGTGGTGTTTGTGCTAGGGGGCCTGTACTGTGGGGTTTGTGCTAGGGGGTCTGTACTGTGGTGTTTGTGCTAGGGGGTCTGTACTGTGGTGTTTGTGCTAGGGGTCTGTACTGTGGGATTAGTGCTAGGGGGTCTGTACTGTGGGATTAGTGCTAGGAGGTCTGTACTGTGGGGTTTGTGCTAGGGGGCCTGTACTGTGGGATTTGTGCTAGGGGGTCTGTACTGTGGGATTAGTGCTAGGGGGTCTGTACTGTGGGGTTTGTGCTAGGGGGTCTGTACTTTGGGGTTTTTTGCTAGGGGGTCTGTACTGTGGGATTAGTGCTAGGGGGCCTGTACTGTGGGATTAGTGCTAGGGGGCCTGTACTGTGGGGTTTGTGCTAGGGGGCCTGTACTGTGGGGTTTGTGCTAGGGGGCCTGTACTGTTGGATTAGTGCTAGGGGGCCTGTACTGTGGGATTAGTGCTAGGGGGTCTGTAATGTGGGATTAGTGCTAGGGGGTCTGTACTGTTGGATTAGTGCTAGGGGGTCTGTACTATTGGATTAGTGCTAGGGGGCCTGTACTGTGGGATTAGTGCTAGGGGGTCTGTACTGTGGGATTAGTGCTAGGGGGTCTGTACTGTGGGGTTTTGTGCTAGGGGGTCTGTACTGTGGGATTAGTGCTAGGGGGTCTGTACTGTGGGATTTGTGCTAGGGGGTCTGTACTGTTGGATTAGTGCTAGGGGGTCTGTACTGTGGGATTAGTTATAGGGGGCCTGTACTGTGGGGTTTGTGCTAGGGGGTCTGTACTGTGGGGTTTGTGCTAGGGGGTCTGTACTGTGGGGTTTGTGCTAGGGGGTCTGTACTGTGGGGTTTGTGCTAGGGGGCCTGTACTGTGGGGTTTGTGCTAGGGGTTCTGTACTGTTGGATTAGTGCTAGGGGGGCTGTACTGTGGGGTTTGTGCTAGGGGGTCTGTACTGTGGTGTTTGTGCTAGGGGGCCTGTACTGTGGGGTTTGTGCTAGGGGGTCTGTACTGTGGTGTTTGTGCTAGGGGGTCTGTACTGTGGTGTTTGTGCTAGGGGTCTGTACTGTGGGATTAGTGCTAGGGGGTCTGTACTGTGGGATTAGTGCTAGGAGGTCTGTACTGTGGGGTTTGTGCTAGGGGGCCTGTACTGTGGGATTTGTGCTAGGGGGTCTGTACTGTGGGATTAGTGCTAGGGGGTCTGTACTGTGGGGTTTGTGCTAGGGGGTCTGTACTTTGGGGTTTTTTGCTAGGGGGTCTGTACTGTGGGATTAGTGCTAGGGGGCCTGTACTGTGGGATTAGTGCTAGGGGGCCTGTACTGTGGGGTTTGTGCTAAGGGGCCTGTACTGTGGGGTTTGTGCTAGGGGGCCTGTACTGTTGGATTAGTGCTAGGGGGCCTGTACTGTGGGATTAGTGCTAGGGGGTCTGTAATGTGGGATTAGTGCTAGGGGGTCTGTACTGTTGGATTAGTGCTAGGGGGTCTGTACTATTGGATTAGTGCTAGGGGGCCTGTACTGTGGGATTAGTGCTAGGGGGTCTGTACTGTGGGATTAGTGCTAGGGGGTCTGTACTGTGGGGTTTTGTGCTAGGGGGTCTGTACTGTGGGATTAGTGCTAGGGGGTCTGTACTGTGGGATTTGTGCTAGGGGGTCTGTACTGTTGGATTAGTGCTAGGGGGTCTGTACTGTGGGATTAGTTATAGGGGGCCTGTACTGTGGGGTTTGTGCTAGGGGGTCTGTACTGTGGGGTTTGTGCTAGGGGGTCTGTACTGTGGGGTTTGTGCTAGGGGGTCTGTACTGTGGGGTTTGTGCTAGGGGGCCTGTACTGTGGGGTTTGTGCTAGGGGTTCTGTACTGTTGGATTAGTGCTAGGGGGGCTGTACTGTGGGGTTTGTGCTAGGGGGTCTGTACTGTGGTGTTTGTGCTAGGGGGCCTGTACTGTGGGGTTTGTGCTAGGGGGTCTGTACTGTGGTGTTTGTGCTAGGGGGTCTGTACTGTGGTGTTTGTGCTAGGGGTCTGTACTGTGGGATTAGTGCTAGGGGGTCTGTACTGTGGGATTAGTGCTAGGAGGTCTGTACTGTGGGGTTTGTGCTAGGGGGCCTGTACTGTGGGATTTGTGCTAGGGGGTCTGTACTGTGGGATTAGTGCTAGGGGGTCTGTACTGTGGGGTTTGTGCTAGGGGGTCTGTACTTTGGGGTTTTTTGCTAGGGGGTCTGTACTGTGGGATTAGTGCTAGGGGGCCTGTACTGTGGGATTAGTGCTAGGGGGCCTGTACTGTGGGGTTTGTGCTAGGGGGCCTGTACTGTGGGGTTTGTGCTAGGGGGCCTGTACTGTTGGATTAGTGCTAGGGGGCCTGTACTGTGGGATTAGTGCTAGGGGGTCTGTAATGTGGGATTAGTGCTAGGGGGTCTGTACTGTTGGATTAGTGCTAGGGGGTCTGTACTATTGGATTAGTGCTAGGGGGCCTGTACTGTGGGATTAGTGCTAGGGGGTCTGTACTGTGGGATTAGTGCTAGGGGGTCTGTACTGTGGGGTTTTGTGCTAGGGGGTCTGTACTGTGGGATTAGTGCTAGGGGGTCTGTACTGTGGGATTTGTGCTAGGGGGTCTGTACTGTTGGATTAGTGCTAGGGGGTCTGTACTGTGGGATTAGTTATAGGGGGCCTGTACTGTGGGGTTTGTGCTAGGGGGTCTGTACTGTGGGATTTGTGCTAGGGGGTCTGTACTGTGGGATTAGTGCTAGGGGGTCTGTACTGTGGGATTAGTGCTAGGGGGCCTGTACTGTGGGATTAGTGCTAGGGGGTCTGTACTGTGGGATTAGTTCTAGGGGGCCTGTACTGTGGGATTAGTGCTAGGGGGCCTGTACTGTGGGATTAGTGCTAGGGGGTCTGTACTGTGGGGTTTGTGCTAGGGCGTCTGTACTGTTGGATTAGTGCTAGGGGGTCTGTACTGTGGGATTAGTGCTAGGGGGTCTGTACTGTGGGGTTTATGCTTGAGGGGTTTGTGCCGGGGGGTGTTTACTGTGGGGTTTGTGCCCCTCTCAGTCAGTGTATCCTATATTAGGGTGTCTCTCACAGTATATCCCATAATAGGGCCCCTGCTCCCTATTATAGGATATACTAGTACTGATGGACCCCTTAATATGTGATATATTGGGAGAATTTGTTCACGCAAGCAAAATACAGGGGACAAAATGGGTGGAGTCTAGAAGGGGTGAGGCTTCTGAGAAATTGGAGGAGGGGTCAAAATGGAAGGGCGGGGTCTTGCGCCCCACCATTTTAAAACGTCACCAGCCGCCACTGCAACTAAAGGATGATGAAATGAAATGGAATCAGTATACAGTGCAGTGCATCTCTAGGTAATTCAGGAAAAGCCCAGGGACTTCCTGTTGGTGTTCTGGTAGTGGAATAATGGGTACATTTCCCCAGAGGCACATAGACCACAATAAAATGACTATGGTAGAAGTTTTATTCCTAGCATACTTACTGTTACAAGTGGTCTTGTGGTTCCAACCGCTGCAGTGAAGTACACGGCACACTGTCAGGAGTAGAGAGAAAGCTGCTGCTTCCTCTGTATCCCTCCTCCTCTCACAGGCAGAGTTCATTTGATATCACTCCGCCTGTGAGCCGGTATTCCGTGAAAAAAACCTACCCGTGAAAATGTCATACCCCCGTCACTTCCGGTGCACCTACGTCAGCGAACAGCTGAGGAGCTTACTAGTGCGCATGCTCGGAGGGTATGGAATGTCTGTTATAACGTTACACTGCATCAGCTGTTGTGGCGGTTACATTAAAACAGCTCGGCTGCAATATGAGTCATCTCCGCTCCTACCCCTGTCACTTCCCTCATCTCCGCTCCTACCCCTGTCACTTCCCTCATCTCATTTCCGCCCCTACCCCTGTCACTTCCCTGATCTCATCTCTGCTCCTACCCCTGTCACTTCCCTCATCTCCGCTCCTACCCCTGTCACTTCCCTGATTTGGGCTAGTAAATATAAAAGCGGCGGCGAGTGTATGAAAAGATAAATCAGGGAGCCGAGATCTCCGTCATTTAGATTTCATACACCCCCCGCCGCTTTTATATTTACTAGCCGAGATCAGGGAAGTGACAGGGGTAGGAGTGGAGATGAGATCAGGGAAGTGACAGAGGTAGGAGCGGAGATGAAATCAGGGAAGTGACAGGGGTAGGAGCGGAGATGAGATCAGGGAAGTGACAGGGGTAGGAGCGGAGATGAGATCAGGGAAGTGACAGGGATAGGAGCGGAGATGAGATCAGGGAAGTGACAGGGATAGGAGCGGAGATGAGATCAGGGAAGTGACAGGGATAGGAGCGGAGATGAGATCAGGGAAGTGACAGGGGTAGGAGCGGAGATGAGATCAGGGAAGTGACAGGGATAGGAGCGGAGATGAGATCAGGGAAGTGACAGGGATAGGAGCGGAGATGAGATCAGGGAAGTGACAGGGATAGGAGCGGAGATGAGATCAGGGAAGTGACAGGGGTAGGAGCGGAGATGAGATGAGGGAAGTGACAGGGGTAGGAGCGGAGATGAAATCAGGGAAGTGACAGGGGTAGGAGCGGAGATGAGATCAGGGAAGTGACAGGGGTAGGAGCGGAGATGAGATGAGGGAAGTGACAAAGGTAGGAGCGGAGATGAAATCAGGGAAGTGACAGGGGTAGGAGCGGAGATGAGATCAGGGAAGTGACAGGGGTAGGAGCGGAGATGAGATCAGGGAAGTGACAGGGGTAGGAGCGGAGATGAGATCAGGGAAGTGACAGGGGTAGGAGCGGAGATGAGATCAGGGAAGTGACAGGGATAGGAGCGGAGATGAGATGAGGGAAGTGACAGGGATAGGAGTGGAGATGAGATCAGGGAAGTGACAGGGATAGGAGTGGAGATGAGATCAGGGAAGTGACAGGGATAGGAGCGGAGATGAGATCAGGGAAGTGACAGGGGTAGGAGCGGAGATGAAACCAGGGAAGTGACAGGGGTAGGAGCGGAGATGAGATCAGGGAAGTGACAGGGATAGGAGCTGAGATGAGATGAGGGAAGTGACAGAGGTAGGAGCGGAGATGAAATCAGGGAAATGACAGGGGTAGGAGCGGAGATGAGATCAGGGAAGTGACAGGGGTAGGAGCGGAGAGGAGATCAGGGAAGTGACAGGGGTAGGAGCGGAGATGAGATCAGGGAAGTGACAGGGATAGGAGCGGAGATGAGATCAGGGAAGTGACAGGGGTAGGAGCGGAGATGAGATCAGGGAAGTGACAGGGGTAGGAGCGGAGATGAGATCAGGGAAGTGACAGGGATAGGAGCGGAGATGAGATCAGGAAAGTGACAGGGGTAGGAGCGGAGATGACTCATATTGCAGCCGAGATGTTTTAATGTAACCTCCGCAACAGCTGATGCGGTGTAACGTTACACACACTGCCGTGATAATTTCATACCCTCAATGCATGCGCACTAGTAAGCTCCTCAGCTGTTCAATGATGTATCCGGGGCTGTGAACATGCGCACTGCTACGCTACTCAGCTGTTCCTCACAGGAAGTGACGCGGGTATGCTTTTCTAACGTTACAGGGCGTCCGTGAGCTCAGGGCAGAAAACTGGAGTCTCCCGCGATTAGCAGGAGACTTGAGAGGTCTGAGTATAGATGAGGTCACATCCTGTGTGTGTATATATATATATAGCAGGTTAGGGTGGTATAGTGTAGCTGGTTAGGGTGGTATAGATGGCAGGTTAGGGTGGTATAGTGTGGCAGGTTAGGGTGGTATAGTGTAGCAGGTTAGGGTGGTATAGATGGCAGGTTAGGGTGGTATAGTGTGACAGGTTAGGGTGGTATAGTGTAGCAGGTTAGGGTGGTATAGATGACAGGTTAGGGTGGTATAGATGGCAGGTTAGGGTGGTATAGTGTGGCAGGTTAGGGTGGTATAGTGTGACAGGTTAGGGTGGTATAGATGACAGGTTAGGGTGGTATAGTGTGGCAGGTTAGGGTGGTATAGTGTAGCAGGTTAGGGTGGTATAGTGTAGCAGGTTAGGGTGGTATAGTGTAGCAGGTTAGGGTGGTATAGTGTGACAGGTTAGGGTGGTATAGTGTGACAGGTTAGGGTGGTATAGTGTAACAGGTTAGGGTGGTATAGATGGCAGGTTAGGGTGGTATAGTGTGACAGGTTAGGGTGGTATAGTGTGACAGGTTAGGGTGGTATAGTGTAGCAGGTTAGGGTGGTATAGTGTGGCAGGTTAGGGTGGTATAGATGACAGGTTAGGGTGGTATAGATGGCAGGTTAGGGTGGTATAGTGTGACAGGTTAGGGTGGTATAGTGAGGCAGGTTAGGGTGGTATAGTGTGGCAGGTTAGGGTGGTATAGTGAGGCAGGTTAGGGTGGTATAGTGTGACAGGTTAGGGTGGTATAGTGTGACAGGTTAGGGTGGTATAGTGTGGCAGGTTAGGGTGGTATAGTGTGACAGGTTAGGGTGGTATAGTGTAACAGGTTAGGGTGGTATAGTGTAGCAGGTTAGGGTGGTATAGATGGCAGGTTAGGGTGGTATAGTGTGGCAGGTTAGGGTGGTATAGTGTGGCAGGTTAGGGTGGTATAGTGAGGCAGGTTAGGGTGGTATAGTGTGGCAGGTTAGGGTGGTATAGTGAGGCAGGTTAGGGTGGTATAGTGTGACAGGTTAGGGTGGTATAGTGTGACAGGTTAGGGTGGTATAGTGAGGCAGGTTAGGGTGGTATAGTGTGACAGGTTAGGGTGGTATAGATGACAGGTTAGGGTGGTATAGTGTGGCAGGTTAGGGTGGTATAGTGTGACAGGTTAGGGTGGTATAGTGTGGCAGGTTAGGGTGGTATAGTGTAGCAGGTTAGGGTGGTATAGATGGCAGGTTAGGGTGGTATAGTGTGGCAGGTTAGGGTGGTATAGTGTAGCAGGTTAGGGTGGTATAGTGTGGCAGGTTAGGGTGGTATAGTGTAGGAGGTTAGGGTGGTATAGATGGCAGGTTAGGGTGGTATAGTGTGGCAGGTTAGGGTGGTATAGTGTAGCAGGTTAGGGTGGTATAGATGGCAGGTTAGGGTGGTATAGTGTGGCAGGTTAGGGTGGTATAGATGGCAGGTTAGGGTGGTATAGTGTGGCAGGTTAGGGTGGTATAGTGTGACAGGTTAGGGTGGTATAGTGTGGCAGGTTAGGGTGGTATAGATGACAGGTTAGGGTGGTATAGTGTGGCAGGTTAGGGTGGTATAGTGTGGCAGGTTAGGGTGGTATAGATGACAGGTTAGGGTGGTATAGTGTGACAGGTTAGGGTGGTATAGTGTGACAGGTTAGGGTGGTATAGTGTGACAGGTTAGGGTGGTATAGATGGCAGGTTAGGGTGGTATAGTGTGGCAGGTTAGGGTGGTATAGTGTAGCCGGTTAGGGTGGTATAGTGTAGCAGGTTAGGGTGGTATAGATGGCAGGTTAGGGTGGTATAGTGTGACAGGTTAGGGTGGTATAGTGTGACAGGTTAGGGTGGTATAGTGTGGCAGGTTAGGGTGGTATAGTGTAGGAGGTTAGGGTGGTATAGTGTGGCAGGTTAGGGTGGTATAGTGTGACAGGTTAGGGTGGTATAGTGTGACAGGTTAGGGTGGTATAGTGTGGCAGGTTAGGGTGGTATAGTGTGACAGGTTAGGGTGGTATAGTGTAGGAGGTTAGGGTGGTATAGTGTGGCAGGTTAGGGTGGTATAGTGTGACAGGTTAGGGTGGTATAGTGTGACAGGTTAGGGTGGTATAGTGTGGCAGGTTAGGGTGGTATAGTGTGACAGGTTAGGGTGGTATAGTGTGACAGGTTAGGGTGGTATAGTGTGGCAGGTTAGGGTGGTATAGATGACAGGTTAGGGTGGTATAGTGTGACAGGTTAGGGTGGTATAGTGTGACAGGTTAGGGTGGTATAGTGTGGCAGGTTAGGGTGGTATAGATGACAGGTTAGGGTGGTATAGATGACAGGTTAGGGTGGTATAGTGTGACAGGTTAGGGTGGTATAGTGTGACAGGTTAGGGTGGTATAGTGTAGCAGGTTAGGGTGGTATAGATGGCAGGTTAGGGTGGTATAGTGTGACAGGTTAGGGTGGTATAGTGTGACAGGTTAGGGTGGTATAGTGTGACAGGTTAGGGTGGTATAGTGTAGGAGGTTAGGGTGGTATAGTGTGGCAGGTTAGGGTGGTATAGATGACAGGTTAGGGTGGTATAGTGTAGCAGGTTAGGGTGGTATAGATGACAGGTTAGGGTGGTATAGTGTGACAGGTTAGGGTGGTATAGATGACAGGTTAGGGTGGTATAGATGGCAGGTTAGGGTGGTATAGTGTAGCAGGTTAGGGTGGTATAGATGGCAGGTTAGGGTGGTATAGTGTGACAGGTTAGGGTGGTATAGTGTGGCAGGTTAGGGTGGTATAGTGTAGCAGGTTAGGGTGGTATAGTGTGACAGGTTAGGGTGGTATAGATGACAGGTTAGGGTGGTATAGATGACAGGTTAGGGTGGTATAGATGGCAGGTTAGGGTGGTATAGTGTAGCAGGTTAGGGTGGTATAGTGTGACAGGTTAGGGTGGTATAGATGACAGGTTAGGGTGGTATAGATGGCAGGTTAGGGTGGTATAGTGTGGCAGGTTAGGGTGGTATAGTGTGACAGGTTAGGGTGGTATAGATGACAGGTTAGGGTGGTATAGTGTGGCAGGTTAGGGTGGTATAGTGTGGCAGGTTAGGGTGGTATAGTGTGACAGGTTAGGGTGGTATAGTGTGGCAGGTTAGGGTGGTATAGTGTGACAGGTTAGGGTGGTATAGATGACAGGTTAGGGTGGTATAGTGTGGCAGGTTAGGGTGGTATAGTGTGGCAGGTTAGGGTGGTATAGTGTGACAGGTTAGGGTGGTATAGTGTAGCAGGTTAGGGTGGTATAGATGGCAGGTTAGGGTGGTATAGTGTGGCAGGTTAGGGTGGTATAGTGTGGCAGGTTAGGGTGGTATAGTGAGGCAGGTTAGGGTGGTATAGTGTGACAGGTTAGGGTGGTATAGTGTGACAGGTTAGGGTGGTATAGTGTGACAGGTTAGGGTGGTATAGTGTGACAGGTTAGGGTGGTATAGTGTGGCAGGTTAGGGTGGTATAGTGTAGCAGGTTAGGGTGGTATAGATGGCAGGTTAGGGTGGTATAGTGTGGCAGGTTAGGGTGGTATAGATGGCAGGTTAGGGTGGTATAGTGTGGCAGGTTAGGGTGGTATAGTGTAGGAGGTTAGGGTGGTATAGATGGCAGGTTAGGGTGGTATAGTGTGGCAGGTTAGGGTGGTATAGATGGCAGGTTAGGGTGGTATAGTGTAGCAGGTTAGGGTGGTATAGATGGCAGGTTAGGGTGGTATAGTGTGGCAGGTTAGGGTGGTATAGATGGCAGGTTAGGGTGGTATAGTGTGGCAGGTTAGGGTGGTATAGTGTGACAGGTTAGGGTGGTATAGTGTGGCAGGTTAGGGTGGTATAGATGACAGGTTAGGGTGGTATAGTGTGGCAGGTTAGGGTGGTATAGATGACAGGTTAGGGTGGTATAGTGTGGCAGGTTAGGGTGGTATAGATGACAGGTTAGGGTGGTATAGTGTGGCAGGTTAGGGTGGTATAGTGTGGCAGGTTAGGGTGGTATAGATGGCAGGTTAGGGTGGTATAGTGTGGCAGGTTAGGGTGGTATAGTGTAGCAGGTTAGGGTGGTATAGTGTAGCAGGTTAGGGTGGTATAGATGGCAGGTTAGGGTGGTATAGATGACAGGTTAGGGTGGTATAGTGTGGCAGGTTAGGGTGGTATAGTGTGGCAGGTTAGGGTGGTATAGTGTGACAGGTTAGGGTGGTATAGTGTGACAGGTTAGGGTGGTATAGTGTGACAGGTTAGGGTGGTATAGTGTGGCAGGTTAGGGTGGTATAGTGTGACAGGTTAGGGTGGTATAGTGTGGCAGGTTAGGGTGGTATAGATGACAGGTTAGGGTGGTATAGTGTGGCAGGTTAGGGTGGTATAGATGACAGGTTAGGGTGGTATAGTGTGGCAGGTTAGGGTGGTATAGATGACAGGTTAGGGTGGTATAGTGTGGCAGGTTAGGGTGGTATAGATGACAGGTTAGGGTGGTATAGTGTGGCAGGTTAGGGTGGTATAGTGTGACAGGTTAGGGTGGTATAGTGTGACAGGTTAGGGTGGTATAGTGTGGCAGGTTAGGGTGGTATAGTGTGACAGGTTAGGGTGGTATAGATGGCAGGTTAGGGTGGTATAGTGTGGCAGGTTAGGGTGGTATAGTGTGACAGGTTAGGGTGGTATAGTGTGGCAGGTTAGGGTGGTATAGTGTGGCAGGTTAGGGTGGTATAGTGTGGCAGGTTAGGGTGGTATAGTGTGGCAGGTTAGGGTGGTATAGTGTGACAGGTTAGGGTGGTATAGTGTGGCAGGTTAGGGTGGTATAGTGTAGCAGGTTAGGGTGGTATAGTGTAGCAGGTTAGGGTGGTATAGATGGCAGGTTAGGGTGGTATAGTGTGACAGGTTAGGGTGGTATAGTGTGGCAGGTTAGGGTGGTATAGTGTGACAGGTTAGGGTGGTATAGTGTGACAGGTTAGGGTGGTATAGTGTGACAGGTTAGGGTGGTATAGTGTGACAGGTTAGGGTGGTATAGTGTGGCAGGTTAGGGTGGTATAGTGTGGCAGGTTAGGGTGGTATAGTGTGACAGGTTAGGGTGGTATAGTGTGGCAGGTTAGGGTGGTATAGATGGCAGGTTAGGGTGGTATAGATGACAGGTTAGGGTGGTATAGTGTGACAGGTTAGGGTGGTATAGATGACAGGTTAGGGTGGTATAGTGTGGCAGGTTAGGGTGGTATAGTGTAACAGGTTAGGGTGGTATAGATGACAGGTTAGGGTGGTATAGTGTGGCAGGTTAGGGTGGTATAGTGTAACAGGTTAGGGTGGTATAGTGTGACAGGTTAGGGTGGTATAGTGTGACAGGTTAGGGTGGTATAGTGTGACAGGTTAGGGTGGTATAGTGTGGCAGGTTAGGGTGGTATAGATGACAGGTTAGGGTGGTATAGATGACAGGTTAGGGTGGTATAGTGTGGCAGGTTAGGGTGGTATAGATGACAGGTTAGGGTGGTATAGATGGCAGGTTAGGGTGGTATAGTGTGGCAGGTTAGGGTGGTATAGTGTGACAGGTTAGGGTGGTATAGATGACAGGTTAGGGTGGTATAGTGTGGCAGGTTAGGGTGGTATAGTGTAGCAGGTTAGGGTGGTATAGTGTAGCAGGTTAGGGTGGTATAGTGTAGCAGGTTAGGGTGGTATAGTGTGACAGGTTAGGGTGGTATAGTGTGACAGGTTAGGGTGGTATAGTGTAACAGGTTAGGGTGGTATAGATGGCAGGTTAGGGTGGTATAGTGTGACAGGTTAGGGTGGTATAGTGTGACAGGTTAGGGTGGTATAGTGTAGCAGGTTAGGGTGGTATAGTGTGGCAGGTTAGGGTGGTATAGATGACAGGTTAGGGTGGTATAGATGGCAGGTTAGGGTGGTATAGTGTGACAGGTTAGGGTGGTATAGTGAGGCAGGTTAGGGTGGTATAGTGTGGCAGGTTAGGGTGGTATAGTGAGGCAGGTTAGGGTGGTATAGTGTGACAGGTTAGGGTGGTATAGTGTGACAGGTTAGGGTGGTATAGTGTGGCAGGTTAGGGTGGTATAGTGTGACAGGTTAGGGTGGTATAGTGTAACAGGTTAGGGTGGTATAGTGTAGCAGGTTAGGGTGGTATAGATGGCAGGTTAGGGTGGTATAGTGTGGCAGGTTAGGGTGGTATAGTGTGGCAGGTTAGGGTGGTATAGTGAGGCAGGTTAGGGTGGTATAGTGTGGCAGGTTAGGGTGGTATAGTGAGGCAGGTTAGGGTGGTATAGTGTGACAGGTTAGGGTGGTATAGTGTGACAGGTTAGGGTGGTATAGTGAGGCAGGTTAGGGTGGTATAGTGTAGCAGGTTAGGGTGGTATAGATGGCAGGTTAGGGTGGTATAGTGTGACAGGTTAGGGTGGTATAGTGTGACAGGTTAGGGTGGTATAGTGTGACAGGTTAGGGTGGTATAGTGTGGCAGGTTAGGGTGGTATAGATGACAGGTTAGGGTGGTATAGTGTGGCAGGTTAGGGTGGTATAGTGTGACAGGTTAGGGTGGTATAGTGTGACAGGTTAGGGTGGTATAGATGACAGGTTAGGGTGGTATAGTGTGGCAGGTTAGGGTGGTATAGTGTGACAGGTTAGGGTGGTATAGTGTGGCAGGTTAGGGTGGTATAGTGTAGCAGGTTAGGGTGGTATAGATGGCAGGTTAGGGTGGTATAGTGTGGCAGGTTAGGGTGGTATAGTGTAGCAGGTTAGGGTGGTATAGTGTGGCAGGTTAGGGTGGTATAGTGTAGGAGGTTAGGGTGGTATAGATGGCAGGTTAGGGTGGTATAGTGTGGCAGGTTAGGGTGGTATAGTGTAGCAGGTTAGGGTGGTATAGATGGCAGGTTAGGGTGGTATAGTGTGGCAGGTTAGGGTGGTATAGATGGCAGGTTAGGGTGGTATAGTGTGGCAGGTTAGGGTGGTATAGTGTGACAGGTTAGGGTGGTATAGTGTGGCAGGTTAGGGTGGTATAGATGACAGGTTAGGGTGGTATAGTGTGGCAGGTTAGGGTGGTATAGTGTGGCAGGTTAGGGTGGTATAGATGACAGGTTAGGGTGGTATAGTGTGACAGGTTAGGGTGGTATAGTGTGACAGGTTAGGGTGGTATAGTGTGACAGGTTAGGGTGGTATAGATGGCAGGTTAGGGTGGTATAGTGTGGCAGGTTAGGGTGGTATAGTGTAGCCGGTTAGGGTGGTATAGTGTAGCAGGTTAGGGTGGTATAGATGGCAGGTTAGGGTGGTATAGTGTGACAGGTTAGGGTGGTATAGTGTGACAGGTTAGGGTGGTATAGTGTGGCAGGTTAGGGTGGTATAGTGTGACAGGTTAGGGTGGTATAGTGTAGGAGGTTAGGGTGGTATAGTGTGGCAGGTTAGGGTGGTATAGTGTGACAGGTTAGGGTGGTATAGTGTGACAGGTTAGGGTGGTATAGTGTGGCAGGTTAGGGTGGTATAGTGTGACAGGTTAGGGTGGTATAGTGTGACAGGTTAGGGTGGTATAGTGTGGCAGGTTAGGGTGGTATAGATGACAGGTTAGGGTGGTATAGTGTGACAGGTTAGGGTGGTATAGTGTGACAGGTTAGGGTGGTATAGTGTGGCAGGTTAGGGTGGTATAGATGACAGGTTAGGGTGGTATAGATGACAGGTTAGGGTGGTATAGTGTGACAGGTTAGGGTGGTATAGTGTGACAGGTTAGGGTGGTATAGTGTAGCAGGTTAGGGTGGTATAGATGGCAGGTTAGGGTGGTATAGTGTGACAGGTTAGGGTGGTATAGTGTGACAGGTTAGGGTGGTATAGTGTGACAGGTTAGGGTGGTATAGTGTAGGAGGTTAGGGTGGTATAGTGTGGCAGGTTAGGGTGGTATAGATGACAGGTTAGGGTGGTATAGTGTAGCAGGTTAGGGTGGTATAGATGACAGGTTAGGGTGGTATAGTGTGACAGGTTAGGGTGGTATAGATGACAGGTTAGGGTGGTATAGATGGCAGGTTAGGGTGGTATAGTGTAGCAGGTTAGGGTGGTATAGATGGCAGGTTAGGGTGGTATAGTGTGACAGGTTAGGGTGGTATAGTGTGGCAGGTTAGGGTGGTATAGTGTAGCAGGTTAGGGTGGTATAGTGTGACAGGTTAGGGTGGTATAGATGACAGGTTAGGGTGGTATAGATGACAGGTTAGGGTGGTATAGATGGCAGGTTAGGGTGGTATAGTGTAGCAGGTTAGGGTGGTATAGTGTGACAGGTTAGGGTGGTATAGATGACAGGTTAGGGTGGTATAGATGGCAGGTTAGGGTGGTATAGTGTGGCAGGTTAGGGTGGTATAGTGTGACAGGTTAGGGTGGTATAGATGACAGGTTAGGGTGGTATAGTGTGGCAGGTTAGGGTGGTATAGTGTGGCAGGTTAGGGTGGTATAGTGTGACAGGTTAGGGTGGTATAGTGTGGCAGGTTAGGGTGGTATAGTGTGACAGGTTAGGGTGGTATAGATGACAGGTTAGGGTGGTATAGTGTGGCAGGTTAGGGTGGTATAGTGTGGCAGGTTAGGGTGGTATAGTGTGACAGGTTAGGGTGGTATAGTGTAGCAGGTTAGGGTGGTATAGATGGCAGGTTAGGGTGGTATAGTGTGGCAGGTTAGGGTGGTATAGTGTGGCAGGTTAGGGTGGTATAGTGAGGCAGGTTAGGGTGGTATAGTGTGACAGGTTAGGGTGGTATAGTGTGACAGGTTAGGGTGGTATAGTGTGACAGGTTAGGGTGGTATAGTGTGACAGGTTAGGGTGGTATAGTGTGGCAGGTTAGGGTGGTATAGTGTAGCAGGTTAGGGTGGTATAGATGGCAGGTTAGGGTGGTATAGTGTGGCAGGTTAGGGTGGTATAGATGGCAGGTTAGGGTGGTATAGTGTGGCAGGTTAGGGTGGTATAGTGTAGGAGGTTAGGGTGGTATAGATGGCAGGTTAGGGTGGTATAGTGTGGCAGGTTAGGGTGGTATAGATGGCAGGTTAGGGTGGTATAGTGTAGCAGGTTAGGGTGGTATAGATGGCAGGTTAGGGTGGTATAGTGTGGCAGGTTAGGGTGGTATAGATGGCAGGTTAGGGTGGTATAGTGTGGCAGGTTAGGGTGGTATAGTGTGACAGGTTAGGGTGGTATAGTGTGGCAGGTTAGGGTGGTATAGATGACAGGTTAGGGTGGTATAGTGTGGCAGGTTAGGGTGGTATAGATGACAGGTTAGGGTGGTATAGTGTGGCAGGTTAGGGTGGTATAGATGACAGGTTAGGGTGGTATAGTGTGGCAGGTTAGGGTGGTATAGTGTGGCAGGTTAGGGTGGTATAGATGGCAGGTTAGGGTGGTATAGTGTGGCAGGTTAGGGTGGTATAGTGTAGCAGGTTAGGGTGGTATAGTGTAGCAGGTTAGGGTGGTATAGATGGCAGGTTAGGGTGGTATAGATGACAGGTTAGGGTGGTATAGTGTGGCAGGTTAGGGTGGTATAGTGTGGCAGGTTAGGGTGGTATAGTGTGACAGGTTAGGGTGGTATAGTGTGACAGGTTAGGGTGGTATAGTGTGACAGGTTAGGGTGGTATAGTGTGGCAGGTTAGGGTGGTATAGTGTGACAGGTTAGGGTGGTATAGTGTGGCAGGTTAGGGTGGTATAGATGACAGGTTAGGGTGGTATAGTGTGGCAGGTTAGGGTGGTATAGATGACAGGTTAGGGTGGTATAGTGTGGCAGGTTAGGGTGGTATAGATGACAGGTTAGGGTGGTATAGTGTGGCAGGTTAGGGTGGTATAGATGACAGGTTAGGGTGGTATAGTGTGGCAGGTTAGGGTGGTATAGTGTGACAGGTTAGGGTGGTATAGTGTGACAGGTTAGGGTGGTATAGTGTGACAGGTTAGGGTGGTATAGATGGCAGGTTAGGGTGGTATAGTGTGGCAGGTTAGGGTGGTATAGTGTGACAGGTTAGGGTGGTATAGATGGCAGGTTAGGGTGGTATAGTGTGGCAGGTTAGGGTGGTATAGTGTGACAGGTTAGGGTGGTATAGTGTGGCAGGTTAGGGTGGTATAGTGTGGCAGGTTAGGGTGGTATAGTGTGGCAGGTTAGGGTGGTATAGTGTGGCAGGTTAGGGTGGTATAGTGTGACAGGTTAGGGTGGTATAGTGTGGCAGGTTAGGGTGGTATAGTGTAGCAGGTTAGGGTGGTATAGTGTAGCAGGTTAGGGTGGTATAGATGGCAGGTTAGGGTGGTATAGTGTGACAGGTTAGGGTGGTATAGTGTGGCAGGTTAGGGTGGTATAGTGTGACAGGTTAGGGTGGTATAGTGTGACAGGTTAGGGTGGTATAGTGTGACAGGTTAGGGTGGTATAGTGTGACAGGTTAGGGTGGTATAGTGTGGCAGGTTAGGGTGGTATAGTGTGGCAGGTTAGGGTGGTATAGTGTGACAGGTTAGGGTGGTATAGTGTGGCAGGTTAGGGTGGTATAGATGGCAGGTTAGGGTGGTATAGATGACAGGTTAGGGTGGTATAGTGTGACAGGTTAGGGTGGTATAGATGACAGGTTAGGGTGGTATAGTGTGGCAGGTTAGGGTGGTATAGTGTAACAGGTTAGGGTGGTATAGATGACAGGTTAGGGTGGTATAGTGTGGCAGGTTAGGGTGGTATAGTGTAACAGGTTAGGGTGGTATAGTGTGACAGGTTAGGGTGGTATAGTGTGACAGGTTAGGGTGGTATAGTGTGGCAGGTTAGGGTGGTATAGATGACAGGTTAGGGTGGTATAGATGACAGGTTAGGGTGGTATAGTGTGGCAGGTTAGGGTGGTATAGATGACAGGTTAGGGTGGTATAGTGTGGCAGGTTAGGGTGGTATAGATGACAGGTTAGGGTGGTATAGATGGCAGGTTAGGGTGGTATAGATGGCAGGTTAGGGTGGTATAGATGACAGGTTAGGGTGGTATAGTGTAGCAGGTTAGGGTGGTATAGTGTGGCAGGTTAGGGTGGTATAGTGTGACAGGTTAGGGTGGTATAGATGACAGGTTAGGGTGGTATAGTGTGGCAGGTTAGGGTGGTATAGTGTGGCAGGTTAGGGTGGTATAGTGTGACAGGTTAGGGTGGTATAGTGTAGGAGGTTAGGGTGGTATAGTGTAGCAGGTTAGGGTGGTATAGATGGCAGGTTAGGGTGGTATAGTGTGGCAGGTTAGGGTGGTATAGTGTGGCAGGTTAGGGTGGTATAGTGAGGCAGGTTAGGGTGGTATAGTGTGACAGGTTAGGGTGGTATAGTGTGGCAGGTTAGGGTGGTATAGTGTAGCAGGTTAGGGTGGTATAGATGGCAGGTTAGGGTGGTATAGTGTGGCAGGTTAGGGTGGTATAGATGGCAGGTTAGGGTGGTATAGTGTGGCAGGTTAGGGTGGTATAGTGTAGGAGGTTAGGGTGGTATAGATGGCAGGTTAGGGTGGTATAGTGTGGCAGGTTAGGGTGGTATAGATGGCAGGTTAGGGTGGTATAGTGTAGCAGGTTAGGGTGGTATAGATGGCAGGTTAGGGTGGTATAGTGTGGCAGGTTAGGGTGGTATAGATGGCAGGTTAGGGTGGTATAGTGTGGCAGGTTAGGGTGGTATAGTGTGGCAGGTTAGGGTGGTATAGTGTGACAGGTTAGGGTGGTATAGTGTGACAGGTTAGGGTGGTATAGATGGCAGGTTAAGGTGGTATAGTGTAGCAGGTTAGGGTGGTATAGTGTGACAGGTTAGGGTGGTATAGTGTGGCAGGTTAGGGTGGTATAGATGACAGGTTAGGGTGGTATAGTGTAGCAGGTTAGGGTGGTATAGTGTAGCAGGTTAGGGTGGTATAGTGTAGCAGGTTAGGGTGGTATAGTGTGGCAGGTTAGGGTGGTATAGTGTGGCAGGTTAGGGTGGTATAGATGACAGGTTAGGGTGGTATAGATGACAGGTTAGGGTGGTATAGTGTGACAGGTTAGGGTGGTATAGTGTGACAGGTTAGGGTGGTATAGTGTAGCAGGTTAGGGTGGTATAGTGTGACAGGTTAGGGTGGTATAGTGTGACAGGTTAGGGTGGTATAGTGTGACAGGTTAGGGTGGTATAGTGTGACAGGTTAGGGTGGTATAGTGTAGGAGGTTAGGGTGGTATAGTGTGGCAGGTTAGGGTGGTATAGATGACAGGTTAGGGTGGTATAGTGTGACAGGTTAGGGTGGTATAGTGTGGCAGGTTAGGGTGGTATAGATGGCAGGTTAGGGTGGTATAGTGTGACAGGTTAGGGTGGTATAGTGTAGCAGGTTAGGGTGGTATAGTGTAGCAGGTTAGGGTGGTATAGATGGCAGGTTAGGGTGGTATAGTGTGGCAGGTTAGGGTGGTATAGTGTAGCAGGTTAGGGTGGTATAGATGGCAGGTTAGGGTGGTATAGTGTGGCAGGTTAGGGTGGTATAGATGGCAGGTTAGGGTGGTATAGTGTGGCAGGTTAGGGTGGTATAGTGTAGGAGGTTAGGGTGGTATAGATGGCAGGTTAGGGTGGTATAGTGTGGCAGGTTAGGGTGGTATAGATGGCAGGTTAGGGTGGTATAGTGTAGCAGGTTAGGGTGGTATAGATGGCAGGTTAGGGTGGTATAGTGTGGCAGGTTAGGGTGGTATAGATGGCAGGTTAGGGTGGTATAGTGTAGCAGGTTAGGGTGGTATAGATGGCAGGTTAGGGTGGTATAGTGTGGCAGGTTAGGGTGGTATAGATGGCAGGTTAGGGTGGTATAGTGTGGCAGGTTAGGGTGGTATAGTGTGACAGGTTAGGGTGGTATAGTGTGACAGGTTAGGGTGGTATAGTGTGGCAGGTTAGGGTGGTATAGATGACAGGTTAGGGTGGTATAGATGACAGGTTAGGGTGGTATAGTGTGGCAGGTTAGGGTGGTATAGATGACAGGTTAGGGTGGTATAGTGTGGCAGGTTAGGGTGGTATAGATGACAGGTTAGGGTGGTATAGATGACAGGTTAGGGTGGTATAGTGTGACAGGTTAGGGTGGTATAGTGTGGCAGGTTAGGGTGGTATAGTGTAGCAGGTTAGGGTGGTATAGTGTAGCAGGTTAGGGTGGTATAGTGTAGCAGGTTAGGGTGGTATAGATGGCAGGTTAGGGTGGTATAGTGTGGCAGGTTAGGGTGGTATAGATGGCAGGTTAGGGTGGTATAGTGTGGCAGGTTAGGGTGGTATAGTGTAGCAGGTTAGGGTGGTATAGATGGCAGGTTAGGGTGGTATAGTGTGACAGGTTAGGGTGGTATAGTGTGACAGGTTAGGGTGGTATAGTGTAGGAGGTTAGGGTGGTATAGATGGCAGGTTAGGGTGGTATAGATGACAGGTTAGGGTGGTATAGATGGCAGGTTAGGGTGGTATAGATGACAGGTTAGGGTGGTATAGTGTGACAGGTTAGGGTGGTATAGTGTGGCAGGTTAGGGTGGTATAGATGGCAGGTTAGGGTGGTATAGATGACAGGTTAGGGTGGTATAGTGTGACAGGTTAGGGTGGTATAGATGACAGGTTAGGGTGGTATAGTGTGACAGGTTAGGGTGGTATAGATGGCAGGTTAGGGTGGTATAGTGTAGGAGGTTAGGGTGGTATAGTGTAGCAGGTTAGGGTGGTATAGTGTGACAGGTTAGGGTGGTATAGTGTAACAGGTTAGGGTGGTATAGATGACAGGTTAGGGTGGTATAGTGTGGCAGGTTAGGGTGGTATAGTGTAACAGGTTAGGGTGGTATAGTGTGACAGGTTAGGGTGGTATAGTGTGACAGGTTAGGGTGGTATAGTGTGACAGGTTAGGGTGGTATAGTGTGGCAGGTTAGGGTGGTATAGATGACAGGTTAGGGTGGTATAGATGACAGGTTAGGGTGGTATAGTGTGGCAGGTTAGGGTGGTATAGATGACAGGTTAGGGTGGTATAGTGTGGCAGGTTAGGGTGGTATAGATGACAGGTTAGGGTGGTATAGATGGCAGGTTAGGGTGGTATAGATGGCAGGTTAGGGTGGTATAGATGACAGGTTAGGGTGGTATAGTGTAGCAGGTTAGGGTGGTATAGTGTGGCAGGTTAGGGTGGTATAGTGTGACAGGTTAGGGTGGTATAGATGACAGGTTAGGGTGGTATAGTGTGGCAGGTTAGGGTGGTATAGTGTGGCAGGTTAGGGTGGTATAGTGTGACAGGTTAGGGTGGTATAGTGTAGGAGGTTAGGGTGGTATAGTGTAGCAGGTTAGGGTGGTATAGATGGCAGGTTAGGGTGGTATAGTGTGGCAGGTTAGGGTGGTATAGTGTGGCAGGTTAGGGTGGTATAGTGAGGCAGGTTAGGGTGGTATAGTGTGACAGGTTAGGGTGGTATAGTGTGGCAGGTTAGGGTGGTATAGTGTAGCAGGTTAGGGTGGTATAGATGGCAGGTTAGGGTGGTATAGTGTGGCAGGTTAGGGTGGTATAGATGGCAGGTTAGGGTGGTATAGTGTGGCAGGTTAGGGTGGTATAGTGTAGGAGGTTAGGGTGGTATAGATGGCAGGTTAGGGTGGTATAGTGTGGCAGGTTAGGGTGGTATAGATGGCAGGTTAGGGTGGTATAGTGTAGCAGGTTAGGGTGGTATAGATGGCAGGTTAGGGTGGTATAGTGTGGCAGGTTAGGGTGGTATAGATGGCAGGTTAGGGTGGTATAGTGTGGCAGGTTAGGGTGGTATAGTGTGGCAGGTTAGGGTGGTATAGTGTGACAGGTTAGGGTGGTATAGTGTGACAGGTTAGGGTGGTATAGATGGCAGGTTAAGGTGGTATAGTGTAGCAGGTTAGGGTGGTATAGTGTGACAGGTTAGGGTGGTATAGTGTGGCAGGTTAGGGTGGTATAGATGACAGGTTAGGGTGGTATAGTGTAGCAGGTTAGGGTGGTATAGTGTAGCAGGTTAGGGTGGTATAGTGTAGCAGGTTAGGGTGGTATAGTGTGGCAGGTTAGGGTGGTATAGTGTGGCAGGTTAGGGTGGTATAGATGACAGGTTAGGGTGGTATAGATGACAGGTTAGGGTGGTATAGTGTGACAGGTTAGGGTGGTATAGTGTGACAGGTTAGGGTGGTATAGTGTAGCAGGTTAGGGTGGTATAGTGTGACAGGTTAGGGTGGTATAGTGTGACAGGTTAGGGTGGTATAGTGTGACAGGTTAGGGTGGTATAGTGTGACAGGTTAGGGTGGTATAGTGTAGGAGGTTAGGGTGGTATAGTGTGGCAGGTTAGGGTGGTATAGATGACAGGTTAGGGTGGTATAGTGTGACAGGTTAGGGTGGTATAGTGTGGCAGGTTAGGGTGGTATAGATGGCAGGTTAGGGTGGTATAGTGTGACAGGTTAGGGTGGTATAGTGTAGCAGGTTAGGGTGGTATAGTGTAGCAGGTTAGGGTGGTATAGATGGCAGGTTAGGGTGGTATAGTGTGGCAGGTTAGGGTGGTATAGTGTAGCAGGTTAGGGTGGTATAGATGGCAGGTTAGGGTGGTATAGTGTGGCAGGTTAGGGTGGTATAGATGGCAGGTTAGGGTGGTATAGTGTGGCAGGTTAGGGTGGTATAGTGTAGGAGGTTAGGGTGGTATAGATGGCAGGTTAGGGTGGTATAGTGTGGCAGGTTAGGGTGGTATAGATGGCAGGTTAGGGTGGTATAGTGTAGCAGGTTAGGGTGGTATAGATGGCAGGTTAGGGTGGTATAGTGTGGCAGGTTAGGGTGGTATAGATGGCAGGTTAGGGTGGTATAGTGTAGCAGGTTAGGGTGGTATAGATGGCAGGTTAGGGTGGTATAGTGTGGCAGGTTAGGGTGGTATAGATGGCAGGTTAGGGTGGTATAGTGTGGCAGGTTAGGGTGGTATAGTGTGACAGGTTAGGGTGGTATAGTGTGACAGGTTAGGGTGGTATAGTGTGGCAGGTTAGGGTGGTATAGATGACAGGTTAGGGTGGTATAGATGACAGGTTAGGGTGGTATAGTGTGGCAGGTTAGGGTGGTATAGATGACAGGTTAGGGTGGTATAGTGTGGCAGGTTAGGGTGGTATAGATGACAGGTTAGGGTGGTATAGATGACAGGTTAGGGTGGTATAGTGTGACAGGTTAGGGTGGTATAGTGTGGCAGGTTAGGGTGGTATAGTGTAGCAGGTTAGGGTGGTATAGTGTAGCAGGTTAGGGTGGTATAGTGTAGCAGGTTAGGGTGGTATAGATGGCAGGTTAGGGTGGTATAGTGTGGCAGGTTAGGGTGGTATAGATGGCAGGTTAGGGTGGTATAGTGTGGCAGGTTAGGGTGGTATAGTGTAGCAGGTTAGGGTGGTATAGATGGCAGGTTAGGGTGGTATAGTGTGACAGGTTAGGGTGGTATAGTGTGACAGGTTAGGGTGGTATAGTGTAGGAGGTTAGGGTGGTATAGATGGCAGGTTAGGGTGGTATAGATGACAGGTTAGGGTGGTATAGATGGCAGGTTAGGGTGGTATAGATGACAGGTTAGGGTGGTATAGTGTGACAGGTTAGGGTGGTATAGTGTGGCAGGTTAGGGTGGTATAGATGGCAGGTTAGGGTGGTATAGATGACAGGTTAGGGTGGTATAGTGTGACAGGTTAGGGTGGTATAGATGACAGGTTAGGGTGGTATAGTGTGACAGGTTAGGGTGGTATAGATGGCAGGTTAGGGTGGTATAGTGTAGGAGGTTAGGGTGGTATAGTGTAGCAGGTTAGGGTGGTATAGTGTGACAGGTTAGGGTGGTATAGTGTAGCAGGTTAGGGTGGTATAGTGTGGCAGGTTAGGGTGGTATAGTGTGGCAGGTTAGGGTGGTATAGTGTGGCAGGTTAGGGTGGTATAGTGTGACAGGTTAGGGTGGTATAGATGGCAGGTTAGGGTGGTATAGTGTAGCAGGTTAGGGTGGTATAGTGTGGCAGGTTAGGGTGGTATAGTGTGGCAGGTTAGGGTGGTATAGTGAGGCAGGTTAGGGTGGTATAGTGTGACAGGTTAGGGTGGTATAGTGTGGCAGGTTAGGGTGGTATAGTGTGGCAGGTTAGGGTGGTATAGTGTGACAGGTTAGGGTGGTATAGATGGCAGGTTAGGGTGGTATAGTGTGGCAGGTTAGGGTGGTATAGTGTAGCAGGTTAGGGTGGTATAGATGGCAGGTTAGGGTGGTATAGTGTGGCAGGTTAGGGTGGTATAGATGGCAGGTTAGGGTGGTATAGTGTGGCAGGTTAGGGTGGTATAGTGTGGCAGGTTAGGGTGGTATAGATGGCAGGTTAGGGTGGTATAGTGTGGCAGGTTAGGGTGGTATAGATGACAGGTTAGGGTGGTATAGTGTGGCAGGTTAGGGTGGTATAGATGACAGGTTAGGGTGGTATAGTGTGACAGGTTAGGGTGGTATAGTGTAACAGGTTAGGGTGGTATAGATGACAGGTTAGGGTGGTATAGATGACAGGTTAGGGTGGTATAGTGTGGCAGGTTAGGGTGGTATAGTGTAACAGGTTAGGGTGGTATAGATGACAGGTTAGGGTGGTATAGATGACAGGTTAGGGTGGTATAGTGTGGCAGGTTAGGGTGGTATAGATGGCAGGTTAGGGTGGTATAGTGTGACAGGTTAGGGTGGTATAGTGTGACAGGTTAGGGTGGTATAGATGGCAGGTTAGGGTGGTATAGTGTAGGAGGTTAGGGTGGTATAGTGTGGCAGGTTAGGGTGGTATAGTGTGACAGGTTAGGGTGGTATAGTGTGGCAGGTTAGGGTGGTATAGATGGCAGGTTAGGGTGGTATAGATGACAGGTTAGGGTGGTATAGTGTGACAGGTTAGGGTGGTATAGTGTGACAGGTTAGGGTGGTATAGTGTGACAGGTTAGGGTGGTATAGTGTGACAGGTTAGGGTGGTATAGATGGCAGGTTAGGGTGGTATAGTGTGACAGGTTAGGGTGGTATAGGTTGGCAGGTTAGGGTGGTATAGTGTGACAGGTTAGGGTGGTATAGTGTGACAGGTTAGGGTGGTATAGTGTGACAGGTTAGGGTGGTATAGTGTGGCAGGTTAGGGTGGTATAGATGACAGGTTAGGGTGGTATAGTGTGACAGGTTAGGGTGGTATAGTGTGACAGGTTAGGGTGGTATAGTGTGGCAGGTTAGGGTGGTATAGTGTGACAGGTTAGGGTGGTATAGTGTGGCAGGTTAGGGTGGTATAGTGTGGCAGGTTAGGGTGGTATAGTGTGACAGGTTAGGGTGGTATAGATGACAGGTTAGGGTGGTATAGTGTGGCAGGTTAGGGTGGTATAGTGAGGCAGGTTAGGGTGGTATAGATGACAGGTTAGGGTGGTATAGTGTAGCAGGTTAGGGTGGTATAGATGACAGGTTAGGGTGGTATAGTGTGACAGGTTAGGGTGGTATAGTGTGACAGGATAGGGTGGTATAGTGTAGCAGGTTAGGGTGGTATAGTGTAGGAGGTTAGGGTGGTATAGTGTGACAGGTTAGGGTGGTATAGTGTAGCAGGATAGGGTGGTATAGTGTAGCAGGTTAGGGTGGTATAGTGTAGGAGGTTAGGGTGGTATAGTGTGACAGGTTAGGGTGGTATAGTGTGACAGGTTAGGGTGGTATAGTGTGGCAGGTTAGGGTGGTATAGTGTGGCAGGTTAGGGTGGTATAGTGTGGCAGGTTAGGGTGGTATAGGTTGGCAGGTTAGGGTGGTATAGTGTGACAGGTTAGGGTGGTATAGTGTGGCAGGTTAGGGTGGTATAGTGTGGCAGGTTAGGGTGGTATAGTGTGACAGGTTAGGGTGGTATAGATGGCAGGTTAGGGTGGTATAGTGTGGCAGGTTAGGGTGGTATAGTGTAGCAGGTTAGGGTGGTATAGATGGCAGGTTAGGGTGGTATAGTGTGGCAGGTTAGGGTGGTATAGATGGCAGGTTAGGGTGGTATAGTGTGGCAGGTTAGGGTGGTATAGTGTGGCAGGTTAGGGTGGTATAGATGGCAGGTTAGGGTGGTATAGTGTGGCAGGTTAGGGTGGTATAGATGACAGGTTAGGGTGGTATAGTGTGGCAGGTTAGGGTGGTATAGATGACAGGTTAGGGTGGTATAGTGTGACAGGTTAGGGTGGTATAGTGTAACAGGTTAGGGTGGTATAGATGACAGGTTAGGGTGGTATAGATGACAGGTTAGGGTGGTATAGTGTGGCAGGTTAGGGTGGTATAGTGTAACAGGTTAGGGTGGTATAGATGACAGGTTAGGGTGGTATAGATGACAGGTTAGGGTGGTATAGTGTGGCAGGTTAGGGTGGTATAGATGGCAGGTTAGGGTGGTATAGTGTGACAGGTTAGGGTGGTATAGTGTGACAGGTTAGGGTGGTATAGATGGCAGTTTAGGGTGGTATAGTGTAGGAGGTTAGGGTGGTATAGTGTGGCAGGTTAGGGTGGTATAGTGTGACAGGTTAGGGTGGTATAGTGTGGCAGGTTAGGGTGGTATAGATGGCAGGTTAGGGTGGTATAGATGACAGGTTAGGGTGGTATAGTGTGACAGGTTAGGGTGGTATAGTGTGACAGGTTAGGGTGGTATAGTGTGACAGGTTAGGGTGGTATAGTGTGACAGGTTAGGGTGGTATAGATGGCAGGTTAGGGTGGTATAGTGTGACAGGTTAGGGTGGTATAGTGTGACAGGTTAGGGTGGTATAGATGGCAGGTTAGGGTGGTATAGTGTGACAGGTTAGGGTGGTATAGGTTGGCAGGTTAGGGTGGTATAGTGTGACAGGTTAGGGTGGTATAGTGTGACAGGTTAGGGTGGTATAGTGTGACAGGTTAGGGTGGTATAGTGTGGCAGGTTAGGGTGGTATAGATGACAGGTTAGGGTGGTATAGTGTGACAGGTTAGGGTGGTATAGTGTGACAGGTTAGGGTGGTATAGTGTGGCAGGTTAGGGTGGTATAGTGTGACAGGTTAGGGTGGTATAGTGTGGCAGGTTAGGGTGGTATAGTGTGGCAGGTTAGGGTGGTATAGTGTGACAGGTTAGGGTGGTATAGATGACAGGTTAGGGTGGTATAGTGTGGCAGGTTAGGGTGGTATAGTGAGGCAGGTTAGGGTGGTATAGATGACAGGTTAGGGTGGTATAGTGTAGCAGGTTAGGGTGGTATAGATGACAGGTTAGGGTGGTATAGTGTGACAGGTTAGGGTGGTATAGTGTGACAGGATAGGGTGGTATAGTGTAGCAGGTTAGGGTGGTATAGTGTAGGAGGTTAGGGTGGTATAGTGTGACAGGTTAGGGTGGTATAGTGTGACAGGTTAGGGTGGTATAGTGTAGCAGGATAGGGTGGTATAGTGTAGCAGGTTAGGGTGGTATAGTGTAGCAGGTTAGGGTGGTATAGTGTAGCAGGTTAGGGTGGTATAGTGTGACAGGTTAGGGTGGTATAGTGTGACAGGTTAGGGTGGTATAGTGTGACAGGTTAGGGTGGTATAGTGTGGCAGGTTAGGGTGGTATAGTGTGGCAGGTTAGGGTGGTATAGTGTAGCAGGATAGGGTGGTATAGTGTAGCAGGTTAGGGTGGTATAGTGTAGCAGGTTAGGGTGGTATAGTGTAGGAGGTTAGGGTGGTATAGATGACAGGTTAGGGTGGTATAGTGTGACAGGTTAGGGTGGTATAGTGTGGCAGGTTAGGGTGGTATAGATGGCAGGTTAGGGTGGTATAGTGTGGCAGGTTAGGGTGGTATAGTGTGGCAGGTTAGGGTGGTATAGTGTGGCAGGTTAGGGTGGTATAGTGTGGCAGGTTAGGGTGGTATAGTGAGGCAGGTTAGGGTGGTATAGATGACAGGTTAGGGTGGTATAGTGTAGGAGGTTAGGGTGGTATAGTGTAGGAGGTTAGGGTGGTATAGTGTGGCAGGTTAGGGTGGTATAGTGTGACAGGTTAGGGTGGTATAGTGTAGCAGGTTAGGGTGGTATAGATGACAGGTTAGGGTGGTATAGTGTGACAGGTTAGGGTGGTATAGATGGCAGGTTAGGGTGGTATAGATGACAGGTTAGGGTGGTATAGTGTGACAGGTTAGGGTGGTATAGTGTGGCAGGTTAGGGTGGTATAGATGGCAGGTTAGGGTGGTATAGTGTGACAGGTTAGGGTGGTATAGTGTGACAGGTTAGGGTGGTATAGATGGCAGGTTAGGGTGGTATAGTGTGACAGGTTAGGGTGGTATAGTGTGACAGGTTAGGGTGGTATAGATGACAGGTTAGGGTGGTATAGATGACAGGTTAGGGTGGTATAGTGTAGCAGGTTAGGGTGGTATAGTGTAGCAGGTTAGGGTGGTATAGTGTAGCAGGTTAGGGTGGTATAGTGTAGCAGGTTAGGGTGGTATAGTGTGGCAGGTTAGGGTGGTATAGTGTGGCAGGTTAGGGTGGTATAGATGACAGGTTAGGGTGGTATAGTGTGACAGGTTAGGGTGGTATAGATGACAGGTTAGGGTGGTATAGTGTGGCAGGTTAGGGTGGTATAGTGTGGCAGGTTAGGGTGGTATAGTGTGGCAGGTTAGGGTGGTATAGTGTGGCAGGTTAGGGTGGTATAGTGAGGCAGGTTAAGGTGGTATAGTGTGGCAGGTTAGGGTGGTATAGTGTAGCAGGTTAGGGTGGTATAGATGACAGGTTAGGGTGGTATAGTGTGACAGGTTAGGGTGGTATAGATGGCAGGTTAGGGTGGTATAGTGTGACAGGTTAGGGTGGTATAGATGGCAGGTTAGGGTGGTATAGTGTGACAGGTTAGGGTGGTATAGTGTGACAGGTTAGGGTGGTATAGATGGCAGGTTAGGGTGGTATAGATGACAGGTTAGGGTGGTATAGTGTGGCAGGTTAGGGTGGTATAGATGACAGGTTAGGGTGGTATAGTGTGACAGGTTAGGGTGGTATAGTGAGGCAGGTTAGGGTGGTATAGATGACAGGTTAGGGTGGTATAGTGTGGCAGGTTAGGGTGGTATAGATGACAGGTTAGGGTGGTATAGTGTGGCAGGTTAGGGTGGTATAGTGAGGCAGGTTAGGGTGGTATAGTGTAGCAGGTTAGGGTGGTATAGATGACAGGTTAGGGTGGTATAGTGTGCCAGGTTAGGGTGACATAGTGTAACAGGTTAGGGTGGTATAGTGTGACAGGTTAGGGTGGTATAGATGACAGGTTAGGGTGGTATAGTGTAGCAGGTTAGGGTGGTATAGATGACAGGTTAGGGTGGTATAGTGTGACAGGTTAGGGTGGTATAGATGGCAGGTTAGGGTGGTATAGATGACAGGTTAGGGTGGTATAGTGTGACAGGTTAGGGTGGTATAGTGTGGCAGGTTAGGGTGGTATAGATGGCAGGTTAGGGTGGTATAGTGTGACAGGTTAGGGTGGTATAGTGTGACAGGTTAGGGTGGTATAGTGTGACAGGTTAGGGTGGTATAGATGACAGGTTAGGGTGGTATAGATGACAGGTTAGGGTGGTATAGTGTGACAGGTTAGGGTGGTATAGTGTAGCAGGTTAGGGTGGTATAGTGTAGCAGGTTAGGGTGGTATAGTGTGGCAGGTTAGGGTGGTATAGTGTGGCAGGTTAGGGTGGTATAGATGACAGGTTAGGGTGGTATAGTGTGACAGGTTAGGGTGGTATAGATGACAGGTTAGGGTGGTATAGTGTGGCAGGTTAGGGTGGTATAGTGTGACAGGTTAGGGTGGTATAGTGTGACAGGTTAGGGTGGTATAGTGTGGCAGGTTAGGGTGGTATAGTGTGGCAGGTTAGGGTGGTATAGTGAGGCAGGTTAGGGTGGTATAGTGTGGCAGGTTAGGGTGGTATAGTGTGGCAGGTTAGGGTGGTATAGATGGCAGGTTAGGGTGGTATAGTGTGGCAGGTTAGGGTGGTATAGTGAGGCAGGTTAGGGTGGTATAGTGTGGCAGGTTAGGGTGGTATAGATGACAGGTTAGGGTGGTATAGATGGCAGGTTAGGGTGGTATAGTGTAGCAGGTTAGGGTGGTATAGTGAGGCAGGTTAGGGTGGTATAGATGACAGGTTAGGGTGGTATAGTGTAGCAGGTTAGGGTGGTATAGATGACAGGTTAGGGTGGTATAGTGTGACAGGTTAGGGTGGTATAGATGGCAGGTTAGGGTGGTATAGTGTGACAGGTTAGGGTGGTATAGTGTGGCAGGTTAGGGTGGTATAGATGGCAGGTTAGGGTGGTATAGTGTGACAGGTTAGGGTGGTATAGTGTGACAGGTTAGGGTGGTATAGATGGCAGGTTAGGGTGGTATAGATGACAGGTTAGGGTGGTATAGTGTGGCAGGTTAGGGTGGTATAGATGACAGGTTAGGGTGGTATAGTGTGGCAGGTTAGGGTGGTATAGTGTGACAGGTTAGGGTGGTATAGATGGCAGGTTAGGGTGGTATAGTGTAGCAGGTTAGGGTGGTATAGTGAGGCAGGTTAGGGTGGTATAGATGACAGGTTAGGGTGGTATAGTGTAGCAGGTTAGGGTGGTATAGTGTGACAGGTTAGGGTGGTATAGATGGCAGGTTAGGGTGGTATAGTGTAGCAGGTTAGGGTGGTATAGATGACAGGTTAGGGTGGTATAGTGTGGCAGGTTAGGGTGGTATAGATGGCAGGTTAGGGTGGTATAGTGTGACAGGTTAGGGTGGTATAGTGTGGCAGGTTAGGGTGGTATAGTGTGACAGGTTAGGGTGGTATAGATGGCAGGTTAGGGTGGTATAGTGTAGGAGGTTAGGGTGGTATAGTGTAGCAGGTTAGGGTGGTATAGTGTAGCAGGTTAGGGTGGTATAGTGTAGCAGGTTAGGGTGGTATAGTGTAGCAGGTTAGGGTGGTATAGATGACAGGTTAGGGTGGTATAGTGTGGCAGGTTAGGGTGGTATAGTGTGACAGGTTAGGGTGGTATAGATGGCAGGTTAGGGTGGTATAGTGGCAGGTTAGGGTGGTATAGTGTAGGAGGTTAGGGTGGTATAGTGTGGCAGGTTAGGGTGGTATAGTGTGACAGGTTAGGGTGGTATAGTGTAGCAGGTTAGGGTGGTATAGATGACAGGTTAGGGTGGTATAGATGACAGGTTAGGGTGGTATAGTGTAGCAGGTTAGGGTGGTATAGTGTGGCAGGTTAGGGTGGTATAGTGTGACAGGTTAGGGTGGTATAGTGTAGGAGGTTAGGGTGGTATAGATGGCAGGTTAGGGTGGTATAGTGAGGCAGGTTAGGGTGGTATAGTGTGACAGGTTAGGGTGGTATAGATGACAGGTTAGGGTGGTATAGATGACAGGTTAGGGTGGTATAGTGTGACAGGTTAGGGTGGTATAGATGACAGGTTAGGGTGGTATAGATGACAGGTTAGGGTGGTATAGTGAGGCAGGTTAGGGTGGTATAGATGACAGGTTAGGGTGGTATAGTGTAGCAGGTTAGGGTGGTATAGTGTGGCAGGTTAGGGTGGTATAGATGACAGGTTAGGGTGGTATAGTGTGGCAGGTTAGGGTGGTATAGATGACAGGTTAGGGTGGTATAGTGTGGCAGGTTAGGGTGGTATAGTGTGACAGGTTAGGGTGGTATAGATGACAGGTTAGGGTGGTATAGTGTGGCAGGTTAGGGTGGTATAGATGACAGGTTAGGGTGGTATAGATGACAGGTTAGGGTGGTATAGATGACAGGTTAGGGTGGTATAGTGTGGCAGGTTAGGGTGGTATAGATGGCAGGTTAGGGTGGTATAGTGTGACAGGTTAGGGTGGTATAGATGGCAGGTTAGGGTGGTATAGTGTAGGAGGTTAGGGTGGTATAGTGTGACAGGTTAGGGTGGTATAGATGGCAGGTTAGGGTGATATAGTGTAGGAGGTTAGGGTGGTATAGTGTAGCAGGTTAGGGTGGTATAGTGTGACAGGTTAGGGTGGTATAGATGACAGGTTAGGGTGGTATAGATGGCAGGTTAGGGTGGTATAGTGTGGCAGGTTAGGGTGGTATAGTGTAGGAGGTTAGGGTGGTATAGTGTAACAGGTTAGGGTGGTATAGATGACAGGTTAGGGTGGTATAGTGTGGCAGGTTAGGGTGGTATAGTGTGACAGGTTAGGGTGGTATAGTGTGACAGGTTAGGGTGGTATAGATGGCAGGTTAGGGTGATATAGTGTAGGAGGTTAGGGTGGTATAGTGTGACAGGTTAGGGTGGTATAGATGACAGGTTAGGGTGGTATAGTGTGGCAGGTTAGGATGGTATAGTGTGACAGGTTAGGGTGATATAGTGTAGGAGGTTAGGGTGGTATAGTGTGACAGGTTAGGGTGGTATAGTGTAGGAGGTTAGGGTGGTATAGTGTAGCAGGTTAGGGTGGTATAGTGTAGCAGGTTAGGGTGGTATAGTGTGACAGGTTAGGGTGGTATAGTGTGGCAGGTTAGGGTGGTATAGTGTAGCAGGTTAGGGTGGTATAGTGTGGCAGGTTAGGGTGGTATAGTGTGGCAGGTTAGGGTGGTATAGTGTGGCAGGTTAGGGTGGTATAGTGTGGCAGGTTAGGGTGGTATAGTGTAGCAGGTTAGGGTGGTATAGTGTGGCAGGTTAGGGTGGTATAGTGTGGCAGGTTAGGGTGGTATAGTGTGACAGGTTAGGGTGGTATAGATGACAGGTTAGGGTGGTATAGTGTAGCAGGTTAGGGTGGTATAGATGACAGGTTAGGGTGGTATAGTGTGGCAGGTTAGGGTGACATAGTGTAACAGGTTAGGGTGGTATAGTGTGGCAGGTTAGGGTGGTATAGTGTGACAGGTTAGGGTGGTATAGTGTGGCAGGTTAGGGTGGTATAGTGTGGCAGGTTAGGGTGGTATAGTGTGGCAGGTTAGGGTGGTATAGTGTGACAGGTTAGGGTGGTATAGATGACAGGTTAGGGTGGTATAGTGTGGCAGGTTAGGGTGGTATAGTGTGGCAGGTTAGGGTGGTATAGTGTGACAGGTTAGGGTGGTATAGTGTGACAGGTTAGGGTGGTATAGTGTGGCAGGTTAGGGTGGTATAGTGTGGCAGGTTAGGGTGGTATAGTGTAGCAGGTTAGGGTGGTATAGTGTGGCAGGTTAGGGTGGTATAGTGTAGCAGGTTAGGGTGGTATAGTGTGCCAGGTTAGGGTGACATAGTGTGACAGGTTAGGGTGGTATAGTGTAGCAGGTTAGGGTGGTATAGTGTGGCAGGTTAGGGTGGTATAGTGTGACAGGTTAGGGTGGTATAGTGTGGCAGGTTAGGGTGGTATAGTGTGGCAGGTTAGGGTGGTATAGTGTGGCAGGTTAGGGTGGTATAGATGGCAGGTTACGGTGGTATAGTGAGGCAGGTTAGGGTGGTATAGTGTAGCAGGTTAGGGTGGTATAGTGTGACAGGTTAGGGTGGTATAGATGACAGGTTAGGGTGGTATAGTGTGACAGGTTAGGGTGGTATAGTAAAGGAGGTTAGGGTGGTATAGTGTAGCAGGTTAGGGTGGTATAGTGTAGCAGGTTAGGGTGGTATAGTGTAGCAGGTTAGGGTGGTATAGTGTGGCAGGTTAGGGTGGTATAGTGTAGCAGGTTAGGGTGGTATAGATGGCAGGTTAGGGTGGTATAGTGTGGCAGGTTAGGGTGGTATAGTGTAGCAGGTTAGGGTGGTATAGTGTGGCAGGTTAGGGTGGTATAGTGTGGCAGGTTAGGGTGGTATAGATGGCAGGTTAGGGTGGTATAGTGTGACAGGTTAGGGTGGTATAGATGGCAGGTTAGGGTGGTATAGTGTGGCAGGTTAGGGTGGTATAGTGTGGCAGGTTAGGGTGGTATAGATGGCAGGTTAGGGTGGTATAGTGTAGCAGGTTAGGGTGGTATAGTGTAGCAGGTTAGGGTGGTATAGTGTGACAGGTTAGGGTGGTATAGTGTGACAGGTTAGGGTGGTATAGTGTGACAGGTTAGGGTGGTATAGATGACAGGTTAGGGTGGCATAGTGTGGCAGGTTAGGGTGGTATAGTGTGGCAGGTTAGGGTGGTATAGATGGCAGGTTAGGGTGGTATAGTGTGGCAGGTTAGGGTGGTATAGTGTGACAGGTTAGGGTGGTATAGATGACAGGTTAGGGTGGTATAGATGACAGGTTATGGTGGTATAGTGTAGCAGGTTAGGGTGGTATAGTGTAGGAGGTTAGGGTGGTATAGTGTGACAGGTTAGGGTGGTATAGATGACAGGTTAGGGTGGTATAGTGTGACAGGTTAGGGTGGTATAGTGTGGCAGGTTAGGGTGGTATAGTGTAGGAGGTTAGGGTGGTATAGTGTAGCAGGTTAGGGTGGTATAGATGACAGGTTAGGGTGGTATAGTGTAGCAGGTTAGGGTGGTATAGTGTGACAGGTTAGGGTGGTATAGATGACAGGTTAGGGTGGTATAGTGTGGCAGGTTAGGGTGGTATAGTGTGGCAGGTTAGGGTGGTATAGTGTGGCAGGTTAGGGTGGTATAGTGTGACAGGTTAGGGTGGTATAGTGTAGCAGGTTAGGGTGGTATAGTGTGACAGGTTAGGGTGGCATAGTGTGACAGGTTAGGGTGGTATAGATGACAGGTTAGGGTGGTATAGTGTGACAGGTTAGGGTGGTATAGTGTAGCAGGTTAGGGTGGTATAGTGTGGCAGGTTAGGGTGGTATAGTGTGGCAGGTTAGGGTGGTATAGATGGCAGGTTAGGGTGGTATAGTGTGGCAGGTTAGGGTGGTATAGTGTGACAGGTTAGGGTGGTATAGATGACAGGTTAGGGTGGTATAGTGTGGCAGGTTAGGGTGGTATAGTGTGACAGGTTAGGGTGGTATAGTGTAGCAGGTTAGGGTGGTATAGTGTGACAGGTTAGGGTGGTATAGATGACAGGTTAGGGTGGTATAGTGTGGCAGGTTAGGGTGGTATAGTGTAGCAGGTTAGGGTGGTATAGTGTAGGAGGTTAGGGTGGTATAGTGTGACAGGTTAGGGTGGTATAGTGTGACAGGTTAGGGTGGTATAGTGTGGCAGGTTAGGGTGGTATAGATGACAGGTTAGGGTGGTATAGTGTGGCAGGTTAGGGTGGTATAGATGACAGGTTAGGGTGGTATAGTGTAGCAGGTTAGGGTGGTATAGATGACAGGTTAGGGTGGTATAGATGACAGGTTAGGGTGGTATAGTGTGGCAGGTTAGGGTGGTATAGTGTGGCAGGTTAGGGTGGTATAGATGACAGGTTAGGGTGGTATAGTGTAGCAGGTTAGGGTGGTATAGATGACAGGTTAGGGTGGTATAGTGTGACAGGTTAGGGTGGTATAGTGTGGCAGGTTAGGGTGGTATAGTGTGGCAGGTTAGGGTGGTATAGTGTGACAGGTTAGGGTGGTATAGTGTGGCAGGTTAGGGTGGTATAGTGTAGCAGGTTAGGGTGGTATAGTGTAGCAGGTTAGGGTGGTATAGATGACAGGTTAAGGTGGTATAGATGACAGGTTAGGGTGGTATAGTGTGACAGGTTAGGGTGGTATAGTGTGGCAGGTTAGGGTGGTATAGTGTGGCAGGTTAGGGTGGTATAGTGTGACAGGTTAGGGTGGTATAGATGGCAGGTTAGGGTGGTATAGTGTAGCAGGTTAGGGTGGTATAGTGTAACAGGTTAGGGTGGTATAGATGGCAGGTTAGGGTGGTATAGTGTAGCAGGTTAGGGTGGTATAGATGACTGGTTAGGGTGGTATAGTGTGGCAGGTTAGGGTGGTATAGTGTGACAGGTTAGGGTGGTATAGATGGCAGGTTAGGGTGGTATAGTGTGACAGGTTAGGGTGGTATAGTGTGACAGGTTAGGGTGGTATAGTGTGGCAGGTTAGGGTGGTATAGATGACAGGTTAGGGTGGTATAGTGTGGCAGGTTAGGGTGGTATAGTGTGGCAGGTTAGGGTGGTATAGATGACAGGTTAGGGTGGTATAGTGTAGCAGGTTAGGGTGGTATAGATGACAGGTTAGGGTGGTATAGTGTAGCAGGTTAGGGTGGTATAGTGTGGCAGGTTAGGGTGGTATAGTGTAGCAGGTTAAGGTGGTATAGATGACAGGTTAGGGTGGTATAGTGTGGCAGGTTAGGGTGGTATAGTGTAGCAGGTTAGGGTGGTATAGTGTGGCAGGTTAGAGTGGTATAGATGACAGGTTAGGGTGGTATAGTGTGACAGGTTAGGGTGGTATAGTGTGACAGGTTAGGGTGGTATAGTGTGGCAGGTTAGGGTGGTATAGTGTGGCAGGTTAGGGTGGTATAGTGTGGCAGGTTAGGGTGGTATAGTGTAGCAGGTTAGGGTGGTATAGTGTGACAGGTTAGGGTGGTATAGTGTGGCAGGTTAGGGTGGTATAGATGACAGGTTAGGGTGGTATAGTGTGACAGGTTAGGGTGGTATAGTGTAGCAGGTTAGGGTGGTATAGATGGCAGGTTAGGGTGGTATAGTGTGGCAGGTTAGGGTGGTATAGTGTGGCAGGTTAGGGTGGTATAGATGGCAGGTTAGGGTGGTATAGATGACAGGTTAGGGTGGTATAGTGTAGCAGGTTAGGGTGGTATAGTGTGGCAGGTTAGGGTGGTATAGTGTGACAGGTTAGGGTGGTATAGTGTGGCAGGTTAGGGTGGTATAGATGACAGGTTAGGGTGGTATAGTGTGACAGGTTAGGGTGGTATAGTGTAGCAGGTTAGGGTGGTATAGTGTAGCAGGTTAGGGTGGTATAGTGTAGCAGGTTAGGGTGGTATAGATGACAGGTTAGGGTGGTATAGTGTAGCAGGTTAGGGTGGTATAGATGGCAGGTTAGGGTGGTATAGTGTGACAGGTTAGGGTGGTATAGTGTGGCAGGTTAGGGTGGTATAGTGTGACAGGTTAGGGTGGTATAGTGTGGCAGGTTAGGGTGGTATAGTGTAGCAGGTTAGGGTGGTATAGATGGCAGGTTAGGGTGGTATAGTGTGACAGGTTAGGGTGGTATAGATGGCAGGTTAGGGTGGTATAGTGTAGCAGGTTAGGGTGGTATAGTGTGGCAGGTTAGGGTGGTATAGTGTGACAGGTTAGGGTGGTATAGTGTGGCAGGTTAGGGTGGTATAGATGACAGGTTAGGGTGGTATAGTGTGACAGGTTAGGGTGGTATAGTGTAGCAGGTTAGGGTGGTATAGTGTAGCAGGTTAGGGTGGTATAGTGTAGCAGGTTAGGGTGGTATAGATGACAGGTTAGGGTGGTATAGTGTAGCAGGTTAGGGTGGTATAGATGGCAGGTTAGGGTGGTATAGTGTGACAGGTTAGGGTGGTATAGTGTGGCAGGTTAGGGTGGTATAGTGTGACAGGTTAGGGTGGTATAGTGTGGCAGGTTAGGGTGGTATAGTGTAGCAGGTTAGGGTGGTATAGATGGCAGGTTAGGGTGGTATAGTGTGACAGGTTAGGGTGGTATAGATGGCAGGTTAGGGTGGTATAGTGTGGCAGGTTAGGGTGGTATAGATGGCAGGTTAGGGTGGTATAGTGTGACAGGTTAGGGTGGTATAGTGTAGCAGGTTAGGGTGGTATAGTGTGGCAGGTTAGGGTGGTATAGTGTGGCAGGTTAGGGTGGTATAGTGTAGCAGGTTAGGGTGGTATAGTGTAGCAGGTTAGGGTGGTATAGTGTGGCAGGTTAGGGTGCTATAGATGACAGGTTAGGGTGGTATAGTGTGGCAGGTTAGGGTGGTATAGATGACAGGGTAGGGTGGTATAGTGTGACAGGTTAGGGTGGTATAGATGACAGGTTAGGGTGGTATAGATGGCAGGTTAGGGTGGTATAGATGGCAGGTTAGGGTGGTATAGTGTGGCAGGTTAGGGTGGTATAGTGTGACAGGTTAGGGTGGTATAGTGTAGCAGGTTAGGGTGGTATAGTGTAGCAGGTTAGGGTGGTATAGTGTGACAGGTTAGGGTGGTATAGATGGCAGGTTAGGGTGGTATAGTGTGACAGGTTAGGGTGGTATAGTGTGACAGGTTAGGGTGGTATAGATGGCAGGTTAGGGTGGTATAGTGTAGCAGGTTAGGGTGGTATAGTGTGGCAGGTTAGGGTGGTATAGTGTGACAGGTTAGGGTGGTATAGTGTGGCAGGTTAGGGTGGTATAGATGACAGGTTAGGGTGGTATAGTGTGACAGGTTAGGGTGGTATAGTGTAGCAGGTTAGGGTGGTATAGTGTGGCAGGTTAGGGTGGTATAGTGTGGCAGGTTAGGGTGGTATAGTGTAGCAGGTTAGGGTGGTATAGTGTAGCAGGTTAGGGTGGTATAGTGTGGCAGGTTAGGGTGCTATAGATGACAGGTTAGGGTGGTATAGTGTGGCAGGTTAGGGTGGTATAGATGACAGGGTAGGGTGGTATAGTGTGACAGGTTAGGGTGGTATAGATGACAGGTTAGGGTGGTATAGATGGCAGGTTAGGGTGGTATAGATGGCAGGTTAGGGTGGTATAGTGTGGCAGGTTAGGGTGGTATAGTGTGACAGGTTAGGGTGGTATAGTGTAGCAGGTTAGGGTGGTATAGTGTAGCAGGTTAGGGTGGTATAGTGTGACAGGTTAGGGTGGTATAGATGGCAGGTTAGGGTGGTATAGTGTGACAGGTTAGGGTGGTATAGTGTGACAGGTTAGGGTGGTATAGATGGCAGGTTAGGGTGGTATAGTGTGGCAGGTTAGGGTGGTATAGTGTGACAGGTTAGGGTGGTATAGATGACAGGTTAGGGTGGTATAGATGACAGGTTAGGGTGGTATAGTGTGGCAGGTTAGGGTGGTATAGTGTGGCAGGTTAGGGTGGTATAGTGTAGCAAGTTAGGGTGGTATAGTGTAGCAGGTTAGGGTGGTATAGTGTAGCAGGTTAGGGTGGTATAGATGGCAGGTTAGGGTGGTATAGTGTAGCAGGTTAGGGTGGTATAGTGTGGCAGGTTAGGGTGGTATAGTGTGACAGGTTAGGGTGGTATAGTGTGACAGGTTAGGGTGGTATAGTGTGGCAGGTTAGGGTGGTATAGATGACAGGTTAGGGTGGTATAGTGTGGCAGGTTAGGGTGGTATAGTGTAGCAGGTTAGGGTGGTATAGTGTAGCAGGTTAGGGTGGTATAGTGTGACAGGTTAGGGTGGTATAGTGTGGCAGGTTAGGGTGGTATAGTGTGACAGGTTAGGGTGGTATAGTGTGGCAGGTTAGGGTGGTATAGATGACAGGTTAGGGTGGTATAGTGTAGCAGGTTAGGGTGGTATAGTGTGACAGGTTAGGGTGGTATAGAGTGGCAGGTTAGGGTGGTATAGTGTGGCAGGTTAGGGTAGTATAGTGTGGCAGGTTAGGGTGGTATAGATGGCAGGTTAGGGTGGTATAGATGGCAGGTTAGGGTGGTATAGATGGCAGGTTAGGGTGGTATAGTGTGGCAGGTTAGGGTGGTATAGTGTGGCAGGTTAGGGTGGTATAGTTTGGCAGGTTAGGGTGGTATAGATGGCAGGTTAGGGTGGTATAGATGACAGGTTAGGGTGGTATAGATGACAGGTTAGGGTGGTATAGATGACAGGTTAGGGTGGTATAGTGTAGCAGGTTAGGGTGGTATAGTGTGGCAGGTAAGGGTGGTATAGTGTAGCAGGTTAGGGTGGTATAGTGTGACAGGTTAGGGTGGTATAGTGTGACAGGTTAGGGTGGTATAGTGTGGCAGGTTAGGGTGGTATAGTGTGGCAGGTTAGGGTGGTATAGTGTGGCAGGTTAGGGTGGTATAGATGACAGGTTAGGGTGGTATAGATGGCAGGTTAGGGTGGTATAGTGTGGCAGGTTAGGGTGGTATAGTGTAGCAGGTTAGGGTGGTATAGTGTGACAGGTTAGGGTGGTATAGTGTAGCAGGTTAGGGTGGTATAGATGGCAGGTTAGGGTGGTATAGTGAGGCAGGTTAGGGTGGTATAGTGTGGCAGGTTAGGGTGGTATAGATGGCAGGTTAGGGTGGTATAGTGTAGCAGGTTAGGGTGGTATAGTGTGGCAGGTTAGGGTGGTATAGATGGCAGGTTAGGGTGGTATAGTGTGACAGGTTAGGGTGGTATAGATGGCAGGTTAGGGTGGTATAGATGGCAGGTTAGGGTGGTATAGTGTAGCAGGTTAGGGTGGTATAGTGTGGCAGGTTAGGGTGGTATAGTGTGGCAGGTTAGGGTGGTATAGATGGCAGGTTAGGGTGGTATAGATGGCAGGTTAGGGTGGTATAGTGTGACAGGTTAGGGTGGTATAGTGTGGCAGGTTAGGGTGGTATAGTGTGGCAGGTTAGGGTGGTATAGTGTGACAGGTTAGGGTGGTATAGTGTGACAGGTTAGGGTGGTATAGATGACAGGTTAGGGTGGTATAGTGTAGCAGGTTAGGGTGGTATAGTGTGGCAGGTTAGGGTGGTATAGATGACAGGTTAGGGTGGTATAGATGACAGGTTAGGGTGGTATAGTGTGGCAGGTTAGGGTGGTATAGATGACAGGTTAGGGTGGTATAGTGTGACAGGTTAGGGTGGTATAGTGTGGCAGGTTAGGGTGGTATAGTGTGGCAGGTTAGGGTGGTATAGTGTGACAGGTTAGGGTGGTATAGATGGCAGGTTAGGGTGGTATAGTGTGGCAGGTTAGGGTGGTATAGTGTAGCAGGTTAGGGTGGTATAGTGTGGCAGGTTAGGGTGGTATAGTGTAGCAGGTTAGGGTGGTATAGATGGCAGGTTAGGGTGGTATAGTGTGACAGGTTAGGGTGGTATAGATGGCAGGTTAGGGTGGTATAGTGTGGCAGGTTAGGGTGGTATAGTGTGGCAGGTTAGGGTGGTATAGTGTAGCAGGTTAGGGTGGTATAGTGTAGCAGGTTAGGGTGGTATAGTGTGGCAGGTTAGGGTGGTATAGATGACAGGTTAGGGTGGTATAGTGTGGCAGGTTAGGGTGGTATAGATGACAGGGTAGGGTGGTATAGTGTGACAGGTTAGGGTGGTATAGATGACAGGTTAGGGTGGTATAGATGGCAGGTTAGGGTGGTATAGATGACAGGTTAGGGTGGTATAGTGTGACAGGTTAGGGTGGTATAGTGTAGCAGGTTAGGGTGGTATAGTGTGACAGGTTAGGGTGGTATAGATGGCAGGTTAGGGTGGTATAGTGTGACAGGTTAGGGTGGTATAGATGACAGGTTAGGGTGGTATAGTGTAGCAGGTTAGGGTGGTATAGATGGCAGGTTAGGTTGGTATAGTGTAGCAGGTTAGGGTGGTATAGTGTGGCAGGTTAGGGTGGTATAGTGTGACAGGTTAGGGTGGTATAGTGTGACAGGTTAGGGTGGTATAGTGTGACAGGTTAGGGTGGTATAGATGGCAGGTTAGGGTGGTATAGTGTGGCAGGTTAGGGTGGTATAGTGTGACAGGTTAGGGTGGTATAGATGGCAGGTTAGGGTGGTATAGTGTAGCAGGTTAGGGTGGTATAGATGGCAGGTTAGGGTGGTATAGTGTGGCAGGTTAGGGTGGTATAGTGTGGCAGGTTAGGGTGGTATAGATGACAGGTTAGGGTGGTATAGTGTGACAGGTTAGGGTGGTATAGTGTAGCAGGTTAGGGTGGTATAGTGGGGCAGGTTAGGGTGGTATAGATGGTAGGTTAGGGTGGTATAGTGTGGCAGGTTAGGGTGGTATAGTGTAGCAGGTTAGGGTGGTATAGTGTGACAGGTTAGGGTGGTATAGTGTGACAGGTTAGGGTGGTATAGTGTGACAGGTTAGGGTGGTATAGATGGCAGGTTAGGGTGGTATAGTGTGGCAGGTTAGGGTGGTATAGTGTGACAGGTTAGGGTGGTATAGATGGCAGGTTAGGGTGGTATAGTGTAGCAGGTTAGGGTGGTATAGATGGCAGGTTAGGGTGGTATAGTGTGGCAGGTTAGGGTGGTATAGTGTGGCAGGTTAGGGTGGTATAGTGTAGCAGGTTAGGGTGGTATAGATGGCAGGTTAGGGTGGTATAGTGTAGGAGGTTAGGGTGGTATAGTGTGGCAGGTTAGGGTGGTATAGTGTAGGAGGTTAGGGTGGTATAGTGTGGCAGGTTAGGGTGGTATAGTGTAGCAGGTTAGGGTGGTATAGATGACAGGTTAGGGTGGTATAGTGTGGCAGGTTAGGGTGGTATAGTGTGGCAGGTTAGGGTGGTATAGTGTAGCAGGTTAAGGTGGTATAGTGTGGCAGGTTAGGGTGGTATAGATGGCAGGTTAGGGTGGTATAGATGACAGGTTAGGGTGGTATAGTGTGACAGGTTAGGGTTGTATAGTGTAGCAGGTTAGGGTGGTATAGATGACAGGTTAGGGTGGTATAGATGGCAGGTTAGGGTGGTATAGTGTAGCAGGTTAGGGTGGTATAGATGACAGGTTAGGGTGGTATAGATGACAGGTTAGGGTGGTATAGTGTAGCAGGTTAGGGTGGTATAGATGACAGGTTAGGGTGGTATAGTGTGGCAGGTTAGGGTGGTATAGTGTGACAGGTTAGGGTGGTATAGTGTGGCAGGTTAGGGTGGTATAGTGTAGCAGGTTAGGGTGGTATAGATGACAGGTTAGGGTGGTATAGATGGCAGGTTAGGGTGGTATAGTGTGGCAGGTTAGGGTGGTATAGTGTAACAGGTTAGGGTGGTATAGTGTAGCAGGTTAGGGTGGTATAGTGTGGCAGGTTAGGGTGGTACAGTGTAGCAGGTTAGGGTGGTATAGATGGCAGGTTAGGGTGGTATAGTGTGGCAGGTTAGGGTGGTATAGTGTGGCAGGTTAGGGTGGTATAGTGTAGCAGGTTAGGGTGGTATAGATGGCAGGTTAGGGTGGTATAGTGTGACAGGTTAGGGTGGTATAGTGTGGCAGGTTAGGGTGGTATAGATGGCAGGTTAGGGTGGTATAGTGTAGGAGGTTAGGGTGGTATAGTGTGGCAGGTTAGGGTGGTATAGTGTAGCAGGTTAGGGTGGTATAGATGGCAGGTTAGGGTGGTATAGTGTAGGAGGTTAGGGTGGTATAGTGTGGCAGGTTAGGGTGATATAGTGTAGGAGGTTAGGGTGGTATAGTGTAGCAGGTTAGGGTGGTATAGTGTGGCAGGTTAGGGTGGTATAGTGTAGCAGGTTAGGGTGGTATAGATGGCAGGTTAGGGTGGTATAGATGACAGGTTAGGGTGGTATAGTGTGGCAGGTTAGGGTGGTATAGATGGCAGGTTAGGGTGGTATAGATGACAGGTTAGGGTGGTATAGTGTGACAGGTTAGGGTGGTATAGTGTAGCAGGTTAGGGTGGTATAGTGTGACAGGTTAGGGTGGTATAGTGTGGCAGGTTAGGGTGGTATAGTGTGACAGGTTAGGGTGGTATAGTGTGACAGGTTAGGGTAGTATAGTGTGGCAGGTTAGGGTGGTATAGTGTAGCAGGTTAGGGTGGTATAGATGACAGGTTAGGGTGGTATAGTGTGGCAGGTTAGGGTGGTATAGTGTGGCAGGTTAGGGTGGTATAGTGTGGCAGGTTAGGGTGGTATAGTGTAGCAGGTTAGGGTGGTATAGTGTGGCAGGTTAGGGTGGTACAGTGTAGCAGGTTAGGGTGGTACAGTGTAGCAGGTTAGGGTGGTATAGTGTGACAGGTTAGGGTGGTATAGTGTGGCAGGTTAGGGTGGTATAGTGTAGCAGGTTAGGGTGGTATAGATGACAGGTTAGGGTGGTATAGTGTAGCAGGTTAGGGTGGTATAGTGTAGCAGGTTAGGGTGGTATAGTGTAGCAGGTTAGGGTGGTATAGATGACAGGTTAGGGTGGTATAGTGTGGCAGGTTAGGGTGGTATAGTGTGACAGGTTAGGGTGGTATAGTGTGGCAGGTTAGGGTGGTATAGATGACAGGTTAGGGTGGTATAGTGTAGCAGGTTAGGGTGGTATAGTGTGACAGGTTAGGGTGGTATAGTGTGGCAGGTTAGGGTGGTATAGTGTGACAGGTTAGGGTGGTATAGTGTGGCAGGTTAGGGTGGTATAGATGGCAGGTTAGGGTGGTATAGATGGCAGGTTAGGGTAGTATAGATGGCAGGTTAGGGTGGTATAGTGTGGCAGGTTAGGGTGGTATAGTGTGGCAGGTTAGGGTGGTATAGTGTGGCAGGTTAGGGTGGTATAGATGGCAGGTTAGGGTGGTATAGATGACAGGTTAGGGTGGTATAGATGACAGGTTAGGGTGGTATAGATGACAGGTTAGGGTGGTATAGTGTAGCAGGTTAGGGTGGTATAGTGTAGCAGGTTAGGGTGGTATAGATGACAGGTTAGGGTGGTATAGTGTAGCAGGTTAGGGTGGTATAGTGTAGCAGGTTAGGGTGGTATAGTGTAGCAGGTTAGGGTGGTATAGATGACAGGTTAGGGTGGTATAGTGTGGCAGGTAAGGGTGGTATAGTGTAGCAGGTTAGGGTGGTATAGTGTAGCAGGTTAGGGTGGTATAGATGACAGGTTAGGGTGGTATAGTGTAGCAGGTTAGGGTGGTATAGTGTAGCAGGTTAGGGTGGTATAGTGTAGCAGGTTAGGGTGGTATAGATGACAGGTTAGGGTGGTATAGTGTGGCAGGTTAGGGTGGTATAGTGTGACAGGTTAGGGTGGTATAGTGTGGCAGGTTAGGGTGGTATAGATGACAGGTTAGGGTGGTATAGTGTAGCAGGTTAGGGTGGTATAGTGTGACAGGTTAGGGTGGTATAGTGTGACAGGTTAGGGTGGTATAGTGTGGCAGGTTAGGGTGGTATAGTGTGACAGGTTAGGGTGGTATAGTGTGGCAGGTTAGGGTGGTATAGATGGCAGGTTAGGGTGGTATAGATGGCAGGTTAGGGTGGTATAGATGGCAGGTTAGGGTGGTATAGTGTGGCAGGTTAGGGTGGTATAGTGTGGCAGGTTAGGGTGGTATAGTGTGGCAGGTTAGGGTGGTATAGATGGCAGGTTAGGGTGGTATAGATGACAGGTTAGGGTGGTATAGATGACAGGTTAGGGTGGTATAGATGACAGGTTAGGGTGGTATAGTGTAGCAGGTTAGGGTGGTATAGTGTGGCAGGTAAGGGTGGTATAGTGTAGCAGGTTAGGGTGGTATAGTGTGGCAGGTTAGGGTGGTATAGTGTGGCAGGTTAGGGTGGTATAGTGTGGCAGGTTAGGGTGGTATAGATGACAGGTTAGGGTGGTATAGTGTGACAGGTTAGGGTGGTATAGTGTGGCAGGTTAGGGTGGTATAGTGTGGCAGGTTAGGGTGGTATAGTGTGGCAGGTTAGGGTGGTATAGATGACAGGTTAGGGTGGTATAGATGGCAGGTTAGGGTGGTATAGTGTAGCAGGTTAGGGTGGTATAGTGTGACAGGTTAGGGTGGTATAGTGTAGCAGGTTAGGGTGGTATAGATGGCAGGTTAGGGTGGTATAGTGAGGCAGGTTAGGGTGGTATAGTGTGACAGGTTAGGGTGGTATAGTGTGACAGGTTAGGGTGGTATAGATGACAGGTTAGGGTGGTATAGTGTAGCAGGTTAGGGTGGTATAGTGTGGCAGGTTAGGGTGGTATAGATGACAGGTTAGGGTGGTATAGTGTGGCAGGTTAGGGTGGTATAGATGACAGGTTAGGGTGGTATAGTGTGACAGGTTAGGGTGGTATAGTGTGGCAGGTTAGGGTGGTATAGATGGCAGGTTAGGGTGGTATAGTGTAGCAGGTTAGGGTGGTATAGATGACAGGTTAGGGTGGTATAGATGACAGGTTAGGGTGGTATAGTGTGGCAGGTTAGGGTGGTATAGTGTGGCAGGTTAGGGTGGTATAGTGTAGCAGGTTAGGGTGGTATAGATGACAGGTTAGGGTGGTATAGTGTGGCAGGTTAGGGTGGTATAGTGTAGCAGGTTAGGGTGGTATAGTGTGGCAGGTTAGGGTGGTATAGTGTGACAGGTTAGGGTGGTATAGTGTGGCAGGTTAGGGTGGTATAGTGTAGCAGGTTAGGGTGGTATAGTGTGGCAGGTTAGGGTGGTATAGTGTGACAGGTTAGGGTGGTATAGTGTGGCAGGTTAGGGTGGTATAGATGACAGGTTAGGGTGGTATAGTGTGACAGGTTAGGGTGGTATAGTGTGACAGGTTAGGGTGGTATAGTGTGACAGGTTAGGGTGGTATAGTGTAGCAGGTTAGGGTGGTATAGTGTGACAGGTTAGGGTGGTATAGTGTAGCAGGTTAGGGTGGTATAGTGTAGGAGGTTAGGGTGGTATAGTGTGGCAGGTTAGGGTGGTATAGTGTGGCAGGTTAGGGTGGTATAGTGTAGCAGGTTAGGGTGGTATAGATGACAGGTTAGGGTGGTATAGATGACAGGTTAGGGTGGTATAGTGTGGCAGGTTAGGGTGGTATAGTGTGACAGGTTAGGGTAGTATAGTGTAGCAGGTTAGGGTGGTATAGATGGCAGGTTATGGTGGTATAGTGTGACAGGTTAGGGTGGTATAGTGTGGCAGGTTAGGGTGGTATAGTGTGACAGGTTAGGGTGGTATAGTGTGACAGGTTAGGGTGGTATAGATGACAGGTTAGGGTGGTATAGTGTGACAGGTTAGGGTGGTATAGTGTGACAGGTTAGGGTGGTATAGTGTGGCAGGTTAGGGTGGTATAGTGTAGCAGGTTAGGGTGGTATAGTGTAGCAGGTTAGGGTGGTATAGTGTGACAGGTTAGGGTGGCATAGTGTAGCAGGTTAGGGTGGCATAGTGTAGCAGGTTAGGGTGGTATAGTGTGGCAGGTTAGGGTGGTATAGTGTAGCAGGTTAGGGTGGTATAGTGTAGCAGGTTAGGGTGGTATAGTGTGACAGGTTAGGGTGGTATAGATGACAGGTTAGGGTGGTATAGTGTGGCAGGTTAGGGTGGTATAGTGTGACAGGTTAGGGTGGTATAGATGACAGGTTAGGGTGGTATAGTGTGACAGGTTAGGGTGGTATAGTGTGGCAGGTTAGAGTGGTATAGATGACAGGTTAGGGTGGTATAGTGTGGCAGGTTAGGGTGGTATAGATGGCAGGTTAGAGTGGTATAGATGACAGGTTAGGGTGGTATAGATGGCAGGTTAGGGTGGTATAGTGTGACAGGTTAGGGTGGTATAGTGTGGCAGGTTAGGGTGGTATAGTGTGGCAGGTTAGGGTGGTATAGTGTGGCAGGTTAGGGTGGTATAGTGTGACAGGTTAGGGTGGTATAGTGTAGCAGGTTAGGGTGGTATAGTGTGACAGGTTAGGGTGGTATAGTGTGGCAGGTTAGGGTGGTATAGTGTGACAGGTTAGGGTGGTATAGTGTGACAGGTTAGGGTGGTATAGTGTGGCAGGTTAGGGTGGTATAGTGTAGCAGGTTAGGGTGGTATAGATGACAGGTTAGGGTGGTATAGTGTGGCAGGTTAGGGTGGTATAGTGTGGCAGGTTAGGGTGGTATAGTGTGGCAGGTTAGGGTGGTATAGTGTGACAGGTTAGGGTGGTATAGTGTAGCAGGTTAGGGTGGTACAGTGTAGCAGGTTAGGGTGGTATAGTGTGGCAGGTTAGGGTGGTATAGTGTAGCAGGTTAGGGTGGTATAGTGTAGCAGGTTAGGGTGGTATAGATGACAGGTTAGGGTGGTATAGTGTGGCTGGTTAGGGTGGTATAGTGTGGCAGGTTAGGGTGGTATAGATGACAGGTTAGGGTGGTATAGTGTAGCAGGTTAGGGTGGTATAGTGTGACAGGTTAGGGTGGTATAGTGTGGCAGGTTAGGGTGGTATAGTGTGGCAGGTTAGGGTAGTATAGTGTGGCAGGTTAGGGTGGTATAGATGGCAGGTTAGGGTGGTATAGATGGCAGGTTAGGGTGGTATAGATGGCAGGTTAGGGTGGTATAGTGTGGCAGGTTAGGGTGGTATAGTGTGGCAGGTTAGGGTGGTATAGTGTGGCAGGTTAGGGTGGTATAGATGGCAGGTTAGGGTGGTATAGATGACAGGTTAGGGTGGTATAGATGACAGGTTAGGGTGGTATAGTGTGGCAGGTAAGGGTGGTATAGTGTAGCAGGTTAGGGTGGTATAGTGTGACAGGTTAGGGTGGTATAGTGTGGCAGGTTAGGGTGGTATAGTGTGGCAGGTTAGGGTGGTATAGTGTGGCAGGTTAGGGTGGTATAGATGACAGGTTAGGGTGGTATAGATGGCAGGTTAGGGTGGTATAGTGTGGCAGGTTAGGGTGGTATAGTGTGGCAGGTTAGGGTGGTATAGTGTAGCAGGTTAGGGTGGTATAGTGTGACAGGTTAGGGTGGTATAGTGTAGCAGGTTAGGGTGGTATAGATGGCAGGTTAGGGTGGTATAGTGAGGCAGGTTAGGGTGGTATAGTGTGGCAGGTTAGGGTGGTATAGATGGCAGGTTAGGGTGGTATAGTGTAGCAGGTTAGGGTGGTATAGTGTGGCAGGTTAGGGTGGTATAGATGGCAGGTTAGGGTGGTATAGTGTGACAGGTTAGGGTGGTATAGTGTGGCAGGTTAGGGTGGTATAGTGTGGCAGGTTAGGGTGGTATAGTGTGACAGGTTAGGGTGGTATAGATGACAGGTTAGGGTGGTATAGTGTAGCAGGTTAGGGTGGTATAGTGTGGCAGGTTAGGGTGGTATAGTGTGGCAGGTTAGGGTGGTATAGATGACAGGTTAGGGTGGTATAGTGTGACAGGTTAGGGTGGTAGTGTGGCAGGTTAGGGTGGTATAGATGGCAGGTTAGGGTGGTATAGTGTAGCAGGTTAGGGTGGTATAGATGACAGGTTAGGGTGGTATAGATGACAGGTTAGGGTGGTATAGTGTGGCAGGTTAGGGTGGTATAGTGTGACAGGTTAGGGTGGTATAGTGTGGCAGGTTTGGGTGGTATAGTGTAGCAGGTTAGGGTGGTATAGTGTGGCAGGTTAGGGTGGTATAGTGTGACAGGTTAGGGTGGTATAGTGTGACAGGTTAGGGTGGTATAGTGTGGCAGGTTTGGGTGGTATAGTGTAGCAGGTTAGGGTGGTATAGTGTGGCAGGTTAGGGTGGTATAGTGTGACAGGTTAGGGTGGTATAGTGTAGGAGGTTAGGGTGGTATAGTGTGGCAGGTTAGGGTGGTATAGTGTGGCAGGTTAGGGTGGTATAGTGTGGCAGGTTAGGGTGGTATAGTGTAGCAGGTTAGGGTGGTATAGATGACAGGTTAGGGTGGTATAGTGTGGCAGGTTAGGGTGGTATAGTGTAGCAGGTTAGGGTGGTATAGTGTGGCAGGTTAGGGTGGTATAGTGTGACAGGTTAGGGTGGTATAGTGTGGCAGGTTAGGGTGGTATAGATGACAGGTTAGGGTGGTATAGTGTAGCAGGTTAGGGTGGTATAGTGTGGCAGGTTAGGGTGGTATAGTGTGACAGGTTAGGGTGGTATAGTGTAGGAGGTTAGGGTGGTATAGTGTGGCAGGTTAGGGTGGTATAGTGTGGCAGGTTAGGGTGGTATAGTGTAGCAGGTTAGGGTGGTATAGATGACAGGTTAGGGTGGTATAGTGTGGCAGGTTAGGGTGGTATAGTGTGGCAGGTTAGGGTGGTATAGTGTAGCAGGTTAGGGTGGTATAGTGTAGCAGGTTAGGGTGGTATAGATGGCAGGTTAGGGTGGTATAGTGTAGCAGGTTAGGGTGGTATAGATGACAGGTTAGGGTGGTATAGTGTAGCAGGTTAGGGTGGTATAGTGTGGCAGGTTAGGGTGGTATAGTGTGACAGGTTAGGGTGGTATAGTGTAGGAGGTTAGGGTGGTATAGTGTGGCAGGTTAGGGTGGTATAGTGTGGCAGGTTAGGGTGGTATAGTGTAGCAGGTTAGGGTGGTATAGATGACAGGTTAGGGTGGTATAGATGACAGGTTAGGGTGGTATAGTGTGACAGGTAAGGGTGGTATAGTGTGGCAGGTTAGGGTGGTATAGTGTGGCAGGTTAGGGTGGTATAGTGTGGCAGGTTAGGGTGGTATAGATGACAGGTTAGGGTGGTATAGATGACAGGTTAGGGTGGTATAGTGTAGCAGGTTAGGGTGGTATAGATGACAGGTTAGGGTGGTATAGTGTGGCAGGTTAGGGTGGTATAGATGACAGGTTAGGGTGGTATAGTGTGACAGGTTAGGGTAGTATAGTGTAGCACGTTAGGGTGGTATAGATGGCAGGTTATGGTGGTATAGTGTGACAGGTTAGGGTGGTATAGTGTGGCAGGTTAGGGTGGTATAGTGTGACAGGTTAGGGTGGTATAGTGTGACAGGTTAGGGTGGTATAGATGACAGGTTAGGGTGGTATAGTGTGACAGGTTAGGGTGGTATAGATGGCAGGTTAGGGTGGTATAGTGTGGCAGGTTAGGGTGGTATAGTGTAGCAGGTTAGGGTGGTATAGTGTAGCAGGTTAGGGTGGTATAGTGTGACAGGTTAGGGTGGTATAGTGTGGCAGGTTAGGGTGGTATAGTGTGACAGGTTAGGGTGGCATAGTGTAGCAGGTTAGGGTGGCATAGTGTGGCAGGTTAGAGTGGTATAGTGTAGCAGGTTAGGGTGGTATAGTGTGGCAGGTTAGGGTGGTATAGTGTGGCAGGTTAGGGTGGTATAGTGTAGCAGGTTAGGGTGGTATAGTGTGACAGGTTAGGGTGGTATAGATGACAGGTTAGGGTGGTATAGTGTGGCAGGTTAGGGTGGTATAGTGTGACAGGTTAGGGTGGTATAGATGACAGGTTAGGGTGGTATAGTGTGACAGGTTAGGGTGGTATAGTGTGGCAGGTTAGAGTGGTATAGATGACAGGTTAGGGTGGTATAGTGTGGCAGGTTAGGGTGGTATAGATGGCAGGTTAGAGTGGTATAGATGACAGGTTAGGGTGGTATAGATGGCAGGTTAGGGTGGTATAGTGTGACAGGTTAGGGTGGTATAGTGTGGCAGGTTAGGGTGGTATAGTGTGGCAGGTTAGGGTGGTATAGTGTGGCAGGTTAGGGTGGTATAGTGTGACAGGTTAGGGTGGTATAGTGTAGCAGGTTAGGGTGGTATAGATGACAGGTTAGGGTGGTATAGATGACAGGTTAGGGTGGTATAGATGACAGGTTAGGGTGGTATAGTGTAGCAGGTTAGGGTGGTATAGATGGCAGGTTAGGGTGGTATAGTGTGGCAGGTTAGGGTGGTATAGATGACAGGTTAGGGTGGTATAGTGTGGCAGGTTAGGGTGGTATAGATGGCAGGTTAGGGTGGTATAGTGTGACAGGTTAGGGTGGTATAGATGACAGGTTAGGGTGGTATAGTGTAGCAGGTTAGGGTGGTATAGTGTGGCAGGTTAGGGTGGTATAGTGTGGCAGGTTAGGGTGGTATAGATGACAGGTTAGGGTGGTATAGTGTGACAGGTTAGGGTGGTATAGATGGCAGGTTAGGGTGGTATAGTGAGGCAGGTTAGGGTGGTATAGTGTAGCAGGTTAGGGTGGTATAGTGTGGCAGGTTAGGGTGGTATAGATGGCAGGTTAGGGTGGTATAGTGTAGCAGGTTAGGGTGGTATAGTGTGGCAGGTTAGGGTGGTATAGATGGCAGGTTAGGGTGGTATAGTGTGACAGGTTAGGGTGGTATAGTGTGGCAGGTTAGGGTGGTATAGTGTGGCAGGTTAGGGTGGTATAGTGTAGCAGGTTAGGGTGGTATAGTGTGACAGGTTAGGGTGGTATAGATGACAGGTTAGGGTGGTAAAGTGTAGCAGGTTAGGGTGGTATAGTGTGGCAGGTTAGGGTGGTATAGATGACAGGTTAGGGTGGTATAGTGTGACAGGTTAGGGTGGTATAGTGTAGCAGGTTAGGGTGGTATAGTGTGGCAGGTTAGGGTGGTATAGTGTGACAGGTTAGGGTGGTATAGTGTAGGAGGTTAGGGTGGTATAGTGTGGCAGGTTAGGGTGGTATAGTGTGGCAGGTTAGGGTGGTATAGTGTGACAGGTTAGGGTGGTATAGTGTGGCAGGTTAGGGTGGTATAGTGTGGCAGGTTAGGGTGGTATAGATGACAGGTTAGGGTGGTATAGATGACAGGTTAGGGTGGTATAGTGTAGCAGGTTAGGGTGGTATAGATGACAGGTTAGGTTGGTATAGTGTGGCAGGTTAGGGTGGTATAGATGACAGGTTAGGGTGGTATAGTGTGGCAGGTTAGGGTGGTATAGTGTAGCAGGTTAGGGTGGTATAGATGGCAGGTTAGGGTGGTATAGATGACAGGTTAGGGTGGTATAGTGTGGCAGGTTAGGGTGGTATAGATGACAGGTTAGGGTGGTATAGTGTAGCAGGTTAGGGTGGTATAGATGACAGGTTAGGGTGGTATAGTGTGACAGGTTAGGGTGGTATAGTGTGGCAGGTTAGGGTGGTATAGTGTGACAGGTTAGGGTGGTATAGTGTGACAGGTTAGGGTGGTATAGTGTGGCAGGTTAGGGTGGTATAGATGACAGGTTAGGGTGGTATAGTGTGGCAGGTTAGGGTGGTATAGATGACAGATTAGGGTGGTATAGTGTAGCAGGTTAGGGTGGTATAGATGGCAGGTTAGGGTGGTATAGTGTGACAGGTTAGGGTGGTATAGTGTGGCAGGTTAGGGTGGTATAGTGTGACAGGTTAGGGTGGTATAGATGACAGGTTAGGGTGGTATAGTGTGGCAGGTTAGGGTGGTATAGTGTAGCAGGTTAGGGTGGTATAGATGACAGGTTAGGGTGGTATAGTGTGGCAGGTTAGGGTGGTATAGTGTGGCAGGTTAGGGTGGTATAGTGTGGCAGGTTAGGGTGGTATAGTGTGGCAGGTTAGGGTGGTATAGTGTGGCAGGTTAGGGTGGTATAGTGTGGCAGGTTAGGGTGGTATAGTGAAGCAGGTTAGGGTGGTATAGTGTAGGAGGTTAGGGTGGTATAGTGTGGCAGGTTAGGGTGGTATAGATGACAGGTTAGGGTGGTATAGTGTGACAGGTTAGGGTGGTATAGTGTAGCAGGTTAGGGTGGTATAGATGGCAGGTTAGGGTGGTATAGTGTAGCAGGTTAGGGTGGTATAGATGGCAGGTTAGGGTGGTATAGTGTAGCAGGTTAGGGTGGTATAGTGTGGCAGGTTAGGATGGTATAGTGTGGCAGGTTAGGGTGGTATAGTGTGGCAGGTTATGGTGGTATAGTGTGGCAGGTTAGGGTGGTATAGTGTAGCAGGTTAGGGTGGTATAGTGTAGCAGGTTAGGGTGGTATAGTGTGGCAGGTTAGGGTGGTATAGATGACAGGTTAGGGTGGTATAGTGTGACAGGTTAGGGTGGTATAGTGTGGCAGGTTAGGGTGGTATAGATGGCAGGTTAGGGTGGTATAGTGTAGCAGGTTAGGGTGGTATAGTGTGGCAGGTTAGGATGGTATAGTGTGGCAGGTTAGGGTGGTATAGTGTAGCAGGTTAAGGTGGTATAGTGTGGCAGGTTATGGTGGTATAGATGGTAGGTTAGGGTGGTATAGTGTGGCAGGTTAGGGTGGCATAGTGTGATAGGTTAGGGTGGCATAGTGTGGCAGGTTAGGGTGGTATAGTGTGGCAGGTTAGGGTGGTATAGTGTGGCAGGTTAGGGTGGTATAGATGGCAGGTTAGGGTGGTATAGTGTAGCAGGTTAGGGTGGTATAGTGTGGCAGGTTGGGGTTGTATAGTGTGATAGGTTAGGGGTTGTATAGTGTGGCAGGTTAGGGTGGTATAGTGTGGCAGGTTAGGGTGTTATAGTGTAGGAGGTTAGGGTGGTATAGTGTAGGAGGTTAGGGTGGTATAGTGTGGCAGGTTAGGGTGGTATAGTGTAGCAAGTTAGGGTGGTATAGTGTGGCAGGTTAGGGTGGTATAGTGTAGCAGGTTAGGGTGGTATAGTGTAATAGGTTAGGGTGGTATAGTGTGGCAGGTTAGGGTGGTATAGTGTGGCAGGTTAGGGTGGTATAGTGTAATAGGTTAGGGTGGTATAGTGTGGCAGGTTAGGGTGGTATAGTGTGGCAGGTTAGGGTGGTATAGTGTAGCAGGTTAGGGTGGTATAGTGTAGGAGGTTAGGGTGGTATAGTGTGGCAGGTTAGGGTGGTATAGTGTGGCAGGTTAGGGTGGTATAGTGCTGCAGGTTAGGGTGGTATATATAGTGTGGCAGGTTAGGGTGGTATAGTTTAGCAGGTTAGGGTGGTATAGTGTGGCAGGTTAGGGTGGTATCGTGTGGCAGGTTAGGGTGGTATAGTGTAGCAGGTTAGGGTGGTATAGTGTGGCAGGTTAGGGTGGTATAGTGTAGCAGGTTAGGGTGGTATAGTGTGGCAGGTTAGGGTGGTATAGTGTGGCAGGTATAGTGTGGCAGGTTAGGGTGGTATAGTGTAGCAGGTTAGGGTGGTATCGTGTAGCAGGTTAGGGTGGTATAGTGTGGCAGGTTAGGGCTGTATGTAGTGACCGTGTGTGCATTGCTCAGTCACTTACAGCAATAGCAGGTGATGAAGATTCCCAGGCTGCTGTGTTGTCTCCTCCTCTTTCTCCTTTAGCAGCGAGATCAGCCTGAGGATAGGAGTCTCTGAAGGAGGAGTGAAGAGGCAGGCAACTACACACCCTGACCCCACCTACCAACTTCGGCTGCCTCAGGCTGCCCCCCCCCCCCGTGTCATCTATATTGTCCGTCCATCCCCCCAGTGTCATTTGTATTGTAGTAATCACATACCTTAGATCAGCGTGGACTCGGAGCATGGCATGCATAATGATTTCCCTCCCCCTCCCCGACTCCTCCTGTGTGTACTGTGTACAGGAATACATCAGAGCCGTGGGAGGAGGAGAGGGCGGGGCGGCTGCAGTCCGCTCTCTGAAAGGTGGCCGGCGGTGGACGGGGAGAGTGTAGAGCCGAGTGGAGATTGTATCATATGGCATATGCTGCGGAGGGGAGGGGGGTGAAACTGGTGCTGCCTGGTGCCCACAGTAGCGTGCCCACGGCGCCCCTCCCGGGTACTTGGCTCTGCTCCAGGATTCACTGGAACTCCAGGACCAGGAGGTATGCAAATTTACCGCCTCCACCACCCTAGCACCCTCAGGCGGCTGCCTGAGCTGCCTTACGGGTTGCGCTGGCCCTGGGTGTGTATAATGTTCTCGTGGGTGGTATAATATTCTGGTGGGTGGTATAATATTCTGGTGGGTCGGTATAAGGTTCTGGTGTGTGGTTAGAATGTCCTGGTGGGTGGGTATAATGTTCTGGTGGGTAGTATAATATTCTGGTGGGTGGTCATAATGTTCTGGTGGGTGGGTATAATGTTCTGGCCCATTCCTGACAATGGGCATCAAAAGCATAAACATGAAATATTCCTGACAACGGACATCAAACACATAAACATGAAATATTCCTGACAACGGACATCAAACACATAAACATAAAATATTCCTGACAATGGGCATCAAATGCAAGAACATGAAATATTCCTAACAATGGGCATCAAACGCATAAACATGAAATATTCCGGACACAATGCCAATAGCTTATAAACGCCGCCCAGCGATGTCAATTATTGATAACGCCGTCCAGCAATGTCAATTATTGAAAACGCCGTCGAGCGATTTAAATTATTGATAATGCTGTCCAGCGATGCCAATTATTGATAATGCCGTCCAGCTATGTAAATTGTTGGTAATGCCTTCCAGCGATGTAAATTGTTAAGTACACCATCCAGCGATGTAAATTATTGATAACTCCGTCCAGCGATGCCAATTACTGATAACGCCATCTAGCGATGTAAATTTTTTATAACGCCGTCCAGCGATGTAAATTTTTTATAACGCCGTCAAGTGATGTAAATTGCTGATAATGCCGTCCAGCGATGTTAATTATTGATAACGCCATCCAGCCATGTAAATTTTTCATAAGACCGTCCAGCAATGTAAATTATTGATAACGCCGTCCAGCGATGCCAATTGTTGATAACCCTGTCCAGTGATGTAAATTCATGATAACAAGGGTTGAGCGAACCCGGACTCTATTGTTCGTGTTCGTACTGTACTTTTGGGTATTCGGTACCCGGACTCGAACATTTCACTATATGTTCAGGTACTGTCCGTTGTGTCAATGAGAATAGTACCACAGGGCCTTTACCGACAGTGTCGGGAGTATTCTGGTGTAGAAGTATAGTGAATCCAGCATGCCCATTTTTTGTGGTGTTTGGAAGGGGTATCTCTGGCGATGGCAATAAGCTCCTCCATCTCCGCCACCTTAGAGAGGCGCTGAAACCACTGCTTGACAGTGGGCTAGTGCGTGGACTTCCAAAGTGCCGGGATGCACTGTCTGGCGGCGTTCACCATGAGAATCGCAAGGGATTTAGAGTAAGTCCTACTGGAGGTAGAGGAGTGGTGCAGAAGGTATTGGGCAGGAGTGAAGGCGACGTCAGCTGTGGTCACTATGTAAATTGTTGATAACGCCATCCACAAACGGTCAAGAGGGAAAAGAACCGCTCAAGTGAGGGGATAGTTCCAAACACATCCAACCCAGGTGCAGGCACGGATCCGCAGTCCTGATAGCAGCAAATGGAAGAGCACAAAAAGCCGCACAACTGGTTGAAGATGCAAAAAGTTAAAATCCAAATTTATTTTGCAGGCAAAAAGATAAAATCATCCAAGATGAAACCAAAACAGTCGGAGACATGGGGGGGAAAAGGGGAGCACGGCGGTTGACGCGTTTCACGGAGTCTTCCGCTTAGTCGTAACGCCATCCAGCCATGTGCATTTTTCATGGGACTGTCCAGCCATGTAAATTATTGAGAACACCGCCCAGCAATGCCAATTGTTGATAACCCTGTCCAGTGATGTAAATTCATGATAACTAGGGTTGAGCGAACCCGGATTGTATTGTTCGTACCGGACTTTTGGGTATTCGGTACCGGGACCTGAACCCGGAAATTTCACTGTATGTTCGGGTACTGTCCGTTGTTCTGTAACATGATTTTAATGTTTTGGCGTGGTTTTAATAGTGCGCTTTCAACAGCCAATCAGCAAGCGTTTAACTAGTGTGCCCTAGGAGCCTTCACAGCCATGTCTAGTAATGGCCTGGCTGTGATAGGCCAGTGCAGCATGTGACCCAGACTCTATATAAGCTGGAGTCACACAGCGCCCTGCGTCACTCTGCTAATACTATACTAGGGAGAGGTTCCTGACTGCTGCTGCTGAGGGACAGCTAGGACTTTACTATAGGGCGAGGCTGGAGAAATTGCTTGTAGGGAAAGCATAGGAGGAACAATCTGCTTTATCATACAGCAATCTACATTGATTTGATTTTGTGGTGTGCAGTGAACAATGTTTTTACCAGGAGGGAGAGATGGCAGTTTACTGTAGGGCCAGGCTGGAGAGATTGCTTTTAGGGAAAGCATAGATAGGAACAATCTGCTTTAATCAGACAACGATCTACATTGATTGTATTGTGTGGGGGTGCAGTAGAACAATCTTTATGCCCTGACCTGAGCCAAGTGAGGAGAAGGGAGAAACAAAAAAACTATTATCAGTCTGTTAGGCGTGCGGTGCTGCACATTTCATGCAACCTCAGTGCATATGTGTGTGCTTAATCTGCATTTAAAAAAGAAAAAACATTTTTTCCTTCATATTTAACTTTAAAGACTGTATGTCAGACAGACATTGCTTTTCTAACCTCCTGTTCAAAAAGCACCAATGTGAGGGGAAAATAATTATCTTACAGTATTTAGGGTAAAAAAATAATTTTTCAGTTTTTCATTCATACATTATAGTGAGATACACCCATTGCATACTGTAGTATTGCGCCGTGCAATAAAAAAAAAAACTATTTAGGGGACAAAAGTTTATTGCTGCCCTGTCCTCATATGTCACAGTGAGATACACCCATTGCGTACTGTTGTATTGCGCCGTGCAATAACATACTATATATATGGATTAAAAACAATACTATATATATATGGATTAAAAAAAGTGGTTGATCCTCACTTCCAGGAGGTCGGCTTGGCATTTGGAGAAATTAGATCTGGGAATTAGATCTGTTCCAAGATTGCCATACCAAGCCGGCCTGGAAGAAGCTTGGGAACTTGAGCATTTCCTAACGCCTGCACTTGTCCCCCCCCGTTAAACGTGCTTTGGGTGAACAGGTCCTTCTGTCTGTCATCCGAAAAAAGAGGTATACCTTCTTTCCCCTTTGACAGTTGAGCCGAAGCACACAGACGGGACAGCAGGAAAGAACTCAGCAAGGACAGGAGGGAAGCATTTTGATAGGCATTTACTATGAATGTCTTTGTAAACAGGCCTCTCTACTAATCCCATAGAAAACTAAAACTAGCCTTCTCTTTACAAGTGAGTTGTAGGACTGTCTAAACAGGTTCTTTTTAACCCATTGCACAGAGTACTGCAGGTTACAACAAGATGGCAGTGTATTCCCACCCACCCATACTCAGAGTTCCCTCGTATATCCGCAGCAACCTTTCTGATCAACCCCCTATAATGGAACACTGAGGGAGAGGAGCGGCAAAATCGCATACTAGCACATTATGATAGGCTTACCTTAAATATCCACTGACAGGGATTCCATCGTCACCTGGTTTTCTTTCCAGGTTCACAGGCTCTGGACACTTGAATGGCGACAATCCAGCAAAAGTGGTTGGTCCTCGCCTAGAGGAGGTCGGCTTGGCATTTGGAGAAATCCTGGGAAATAGATTTGTCCCAAGATTGCCATACCAAGCCGGCCAGGAAGAAGCTTGGGAACCCAAGATTGTTGATAATGCTGTCCAGCGAAGCCAATTGTTGTTAACGTTGTCCAGCAATGTAAATTATTGATAATTCCCTCCAGCAATGTAAATTCTTGATAACGCCATCCAGGAATGCAATTTATTGAAAACGCCGTCTAGAGATGGAAATTGCTGATAATGCCATCCAGCAATGTAAATTGTTGATAACGCTGTCCAGCAATGCCAATTATTGATAGCGCCGTCCAGCGATGTAAATTTTTGATAACGGCGTCCAAAGATGTAAATTGCTAATAATGCCATCCAGCGCTAAAAAAAAAACAACTATATTTATGTATTAAAAAAACATACTATATATATGGATTAAAAAACATACTATATATATATATATATATATATATATATATATATATATATACACACACACAAACACATATATATATAGCAGGTTAGGGTGGTATAGTGTGGCAGGTTAGGGTGGTATAGTGTAGTAGGTTAGGGTGGTATAGATGGCAGGTTAGGGTGGTATAGTGTAGCAGGTTAGGGTGGTATAGTGTAGCAGGTTAGGGTGGTATAGTGTAGCAGGTTAGGGTGGTATAGTGTAGCAGGTTAGGGTGGTATAGTGTAGCAGGTTAGGGTGGTATAGTGTGGCAGGTTAGGGCTGTATGTAGTGACAGTGTGTGCACTGCTCAGTCACTTACAGCAATAGCAGGTGATGAAGATTCCCAGGCTGCTGTGTTGTCTCCTCCTCTTTCTCCTTTAGCAGCGAGATCAGCCTGAGGATAGGAGTCTCTGTTGTAGGAGGACTGAAGAGGCAGGAAACTACACACCCCGACCCCTTAGGCTGCCCCCCCCCGTGTCATCTATATTGTCCGTCCATCCCCCCAGTGTCATTTGTATTGTAGTAATCACAGACCTCAGATCAGCGCGGACTCGGAGCATGGCATGCATGATTTCCCTCCCCGACTCCTCCTCCTACTGTGTACTGTCTACAGGAATACATCAGAGCCGTGGGAGGAGGAGAGGGCGGGGGTGGCTGCAGTCCGCTCTCTGAAAGGTGGCCGGCGGTGGGCGGGGAGAGTGTGGAGCCGAGTGGAGATTGCATCATATGGCATATGCTGCGGAGGGGAGGGGGGTGAAACTGGTGCTGCCTGGTGCCCACGGCGCCCCTCCCGGGTACTTGGCTCTGCTCCAGGATTCACTGGAACTCCAGGACCAGGAGGTATGCAAATTTACCGCCCCCACCACCCTGGCGCCCTCAGGCGGCTGCCTGAGCTGCCTTACGGGTCGCGCCGGCCCTGGGTGTGTATAATGTTCTCGTGGGTGGTATAATATTCTGGTGGGTCGGTATAAGGTTCTGGTGTGTGGTTAGAATGTCCTGGTGGGTGGGTGGGTATAATATTCTGGTGGGTAGTCATAATGTTCTGGTGGGTGGGTATAATGTTCTGGCCCATTCCTGACAATGGGCATCAAAAGCATAAACATGAAATATTCCTGACAATGGGCTTCAAACTCATAAACATGAAATATTACTAACAATGGGGATCAAACGCATAACATGAAATATTCCTAACAATGGGAATCAAATGCATAAACAAAATATTCCTGACAAGAGGGATAGAGAGATATGCAGTGCACAGCCCAACACACGCCTAATGAAAGTATCAGCCTCCAAACACTCTATAGCTGGACCAACACACACCTAAAAAAATACAAACCTTCAACCTCCATATAGAGTGCTGAACACACACCTAAAAAAAATTACTGGCTTCCAACCTCCCCTATAGCTAGTCCAAAACACGCCTAATAAAAGAACAAACCTTCAACCTCCATATAGAGGGTCAAACACACCTAAAAAATTACTGGCCTCCAACCTCCCCTATAACCAGTCCAACACACGCCTAATAAAAGTTCAAACATTCAACCTTCATATAGAGGGTCTAAGACACCTAAAAAGAAAAATACTGGCCTCCAACCTCCCCTATAGCCAGTCCAACACACGCCTAATAAAAGTACAAGCCTTCAACCCCTAAATAGTGGGTCCAACACACATCTAAGATAAAAAAATACTGGCCTCCAACCTCCCCTATAGCCAGTCCAACACACGCCTAATAAAAGTACAAACCTTCAACCTCCATATAAGAGGGTCCAACACACAACTAAAATAAAAAAACTGGCCCATTCCTGACAATGCTCATCAAACGCATAAACATAAAATATTCCTGACAATGGGCATCAAATGCAAGAACATGAAATATTCAAGACAATGGGCATCAAACGCATAAACATGAAATATTCCGGACACAATGCCAATAGCTTATAACGCCGCCCAGCGATGTCAATTATTGATAACGCCATCCAGCGATGTCAATTATTTATAACGCCGTCCAGCGATATCAATTATTTATAACGCCGTCCAGCGATTTAAATTATTGATAACACTGTCCAGCAATTTAAATTGTTCATAACACCGTCCAGCGATGTAAATTGATAAGGCCGTCCAGCTATGTAAATTGTTGATAATGCCGTCCAGCGATGTAAATTGTTGATAACGCCATCCAGCGATGTCAATTATTGATAACTCTGTAAAGCGATGTAAATTGTTGATAACGCCATCCAGCGATGTAAATTATTGATAACTCCGTTAAGCGATGCCAATTACTGATAACGCCGTCCAGCGATGTAAATTTTTTTATAACGCCGTCCAGCTATGTAAATTGCTGATAATGCCGTCCAGCGATGTAAATGAATGAAAACGCCGTCCAGCGATGCCAATTGTTGATAACCCTGTCCAGTGATGTAAATTCATGATAACTAGGTTTGAGCGAACCCGGACTGTATTGTTCGTGTTTGTACCGGACTCGAACATTTCACTGTATGTTCGGGTACTGTTCGTTGTTCCGTAACATGATTTTAATGTTTTAGCGCACTTTAAATGGCGCGCTTTCAACAGCCAATCAGCAAGCGTTTAACTAGTGTGCCCCAGAAGCCATCACAGCCATGTCTAGTAATGGCATGGCTGTGATAGGCCAGTGCAGCATGTGACCCAGACTCTATATAAGCTGGAGTCACACAGCGCCCTGCGTCACTCTGCTAATACTATACTAGGGAGAGGTTCCTGTCTGCTGCTACTGAGGGACAGATAGGACTTTACTATAGGGCGAGGCTGGAGAAATTGCTTGTAGGGAATACATAGGAGGAACAATCTGCTTTATCATACAGCGATCTACATATATTTGATTTTGTAGGGTGCAGTGAATGAAGTTTTTGCCAGGAGGGAGAGATAGCAGTTTACTGTAGGGCCAGGCTGGAGAGATTGCTTTTAGGGAAAGCATAGATAGGAACAATCTGCTTTAATCAGACAACAATCTACATTGATTGTATTGTGTGGGGGTGCAGTAGAACAATCTTTATGCCCTGAGCCAAGTGAGGAGCCAAGTGAGGAGGAGAAGGGAGAAACAAAAAAAACTTTTATCAGTCTGTTAGGCATGCGGTGCTGCACATTTCATGCAACCTCAGTGCATATGTGTGTGCTTAATCTGCATTTAAAAAAGAAAAAACATTTTTTCCTTCATATTTAACTTTAAAGACTGTATGTCAGACAGACATTGCTTTTCTAACCTCCTGTTCAAAAAGCACCAATGTAAGGGGAAAATAATTTTAAAGTATTTAGGGTAAAAAAAATATTTTTCAGTTTTTCATTCATACATTATAGTGAGATACACCCATTGCATACTGTTATATTGCGCTGTGCAATAAAAAAAACTATTTAGGGGACAAAAGAGTTTCTTACTGCCCTGTCCGCATATATTACAGTGAGATACACCCATTGCATACTGTGGAATTGCGCCGTGCAATAACATACTATATATATATATATATATATATATATATATATATATATATATATAATGGATTGAAAAAAAACATACTATATGTATGGATTAAAAACACAATACTATATATGTGGATTAAAAAAAAGTGATTGATCCTCACTTCCAGGAGGTCGGCTTGGCATTTGGAGAAATCCTGGGAAATAGATCTGTTCCATGATTGCCATACCAAGGCAGCCAGGAAGAAGCTTGGGAACTTGAGCATATCCTAATGCCTGCACCTGTCCCCCCGTTAAACGTGCATTGGGCGAACAGGTCCTTCTGTCTGTCCTCCGTTAAAAGAGGTATACCTTCTTTCCCCTTTGACAGTTGAGCCGAAGCACACAGACCAGACAGCAGGAAAGAACTCAGCAAGGACAGCAGGGAAGCATTCTGATAGGCATTTACTATGAATGTCATAGTAAACAGGCCTCTCTACTAATCCCATAGAAAACTAAAACTAGCCTTCTCTTTACAAGTGAGTTGTAGGACTGTCTAAACAGGTTCTTTTTAACCCATTGCACAGAGTACTGCAGGTTACAACAAGATGGCAGTGTATTCCCACCCACCCATACTCAGAGTTCCCTCGTATATCCGCAGCAACCTTTCTGATCAACCCCCTATAATGGAACACTGAGGGAGAGGAGCGGCAAAATCGCATACTAGCACATTATGATAGGCTTACCTTAAATATCCACTGACAGGGATTCCATCGTCACCTGGTTTTCTTTCCAGGTTCACAGGCTCTGGTCACTTGAATGGCTACAATCCAGCAAAAGTGGTTGGTCCTCGCCTAGAGGAGGTTGGCTTGGCATTTGGAGAAATCCTGGGAAATAGATCTGTCCCAAGATTGCCATACCAAGCCGGCCAGGAAGAGGCTTGGGAACCCAAGATTGTTGATAATGCTGTCCAGCGAAGCCAATTGTTGATAACGTCGTCCAGCAATGTAAATTATTGATAATGCCATCCAGCAATGCAATTTATTGAAAACGCCGTCTAGAGATGGAAATTGCTGATAATGTCGTCCAGCGATATAAATTATTGATAACGCCATCCAGCGATTTAATTTTTTGATAACGCCGTCCAGCAACGTATACTGTCTCTGTATATTAGAGGGTCAGCTCTGCAGCACACATCTCTATATACTGTCTCTGTATAGTAGAGGGTCAGCTCTGCAGGACACATCTCTCTCTATATACTGTCTCTGTATCCTCTCTATATATTAGAGGGTCAGCTCTGCAGGACACATCTCTCTATATACTGTCTCTGTATATTAGAGGGTCAGCTCTGCAGGACACATCTCTATATACTGTCTCTGTATATTAGAGGGTCAGCTCTGCAGGACACATCTCTCTATATACTGTCTCTATTAGAGGGTCAGCTCTGCAGGACACATCTCTCTATATACAGTCTCTGTATCCTCCCTGTATATTAGAGGGTCAGCTCTGCAGGACACATCTCTCTATATACTGTCTCTGTATATTAGAGGGTCAGCTCTGCAGGACACATCTCTCTGTATACTGTCTCTATTAGAGGGTCAGCTCTGCAGGACATCTCTCTATATACAGTCTCTGTATCCTCCCTGTATATTAGAGGGTCAGCTCTGCAGGACACATCTCTCTCTATATACTGTCTCTGTATATTAGAGGGTCAGCTCTGCAGGACACATCTTTCTCTATATACTGTGTCTGTATATTAGAGGGTCAGCTCTGCAGGACACCTCTCTCTATATACTGTCTCTGTATATTAGAGGGTCAGCTCTGCAGGACACATCTCTCTCTATATACTGTCTCTGTATATTAGAGGGTCAGCTCTGCAGGACACATCTCTCTCTATATACTGTCTCTGTATATTAGAGGGTCAGCTCTGCAGGACACATCTCTCTCTATATACTGTCTCTGTATCCTCTCTGTATATTAGAGGGTCAGCTCTGCAGGACACATCTCTCTCTAGGACACATCTCTCTCTATATACTGTCTCTATCCTCTCTGTATATTAGAGGGTCAGCTCTACAGGACACCTCTCTATATATACTGTCCCTGTATATTAGAGTGTCAGCTCTGCAGGACACATCTCTCTATATACTGTCTCTGTATATTAGAGGATCAGCTCTGCAGGACACATGTCTCTCTATATACTGTCTCTGTATATTAGAGTGTCAGCTCTGCAGGACACATCTCTCTATATACAGTCTCTGTATCCTCTCTGTATATTAGAGGGTCAGCTCTGCAGGACACCTCTCTCTATATACTGTCTCTGTATATTAGAGGATCAGCTCTGCAGGACACATCTCTCTCTATATACTGTCTCTGTATATTAGAGGGTCAGCTCTGCAGGACACATCTCTCTCTATATACTGTCTCTGTATCCTCTCTGTATATTAGAGGGTCAGCTCTGCAGGACACATCTCTCTATATACTGTCTCTATATATTAGAGGATCAGCTCTGCAGGACAAATCTCTCTCTATATATACTGTCTCTGTATATTAGAGGGTCAGCTCTGCAGGACACATCTCTCTCTATATACTGTCTCTGTATATTAGAGGGTCAGCTCTGCAGGACACATCTCTCTATATACTGTCTTAGTATCCTCTCTGTATATTAGAGGGTCAGCTCTGCAGGACACATCTCTCTATATATACTGTCTCTGTACTGTCTCTGTATATTAGAGGGTCAGCTCTACAGGACACATCTCTCTATATACTGTCTCTGTATATTAGAGGGTCAGCTCTGCAGGACACATCTCTCTATATACTGTCTCTGTATATTAGAGGGTCAGCTCTGCAGGACACATCTCTCTATATACTGTCTCTGTATATTAGAGTGTCAGCTCTGCAGGACACATCTCTCTCTATATACTGTCTCTGTACTGTCTCTGTATATTAGAGGGTCAGCTCTACAGGACACATCTCTCTATAAACTGTCTCTGTGTATTAGAGTGTCAGCTCTGCAGGACACATCTCTCTATATACTGTCTCTGTATCCTCTCTGTATATTAGAGGGTCAGCTCTGCAGGACACATCTCTCTATATACTGTCTTAGTATCCTCTCTGTATATTAGAGGGTCAGCTCTGCAGGACACATCTCTCTATATACTGTCTCTGTATATTAGAGTGTCAGCTCTGCAGGACACATCTCTCTATATACTGTCTCTGTATCCTCTCTGTATATTAGAGGGTCAGCTCTGCAGGACACATCTCCCTCTATATACTGTCTCTGTATCCTCTCTGTATATTAGAGTGTCAGCTCTGCAGGACACATCTCTCTATATACAGTCTCTGTATATTAGAGGGTCAGCTCTGCAGGACACATCTCTCTATATACTGTCTCTGTATATTAGAGGGTCAGCTCTGCAGGACACCTCTCTCTATATACTCTGTATATTAGAGGGTCAGCTCTGCAGGACACATCTCTCTATATACTGTCTCTGTATATTAGAGGGTCAGCTCTGCAGGACACATCTCTCTATATACTGTCTCTGTATATTAGAGGGTCAGCTCTGCAGGACACCTCTCTCTATATACTCTGTATATTAGAGGGTCAGCTCTGCAGGACACATTTCTCTATATATACTGTCTCTGTATATTAGAGTGTCAGCTCTGCAGGATACATCTCTCTATATACTGTCTCTGTATATTAGAGGGTCAGCTCTGCAGGACACATCTCTCTCTATATTGTCTCTGTATATTAGAGGGTCAGCTCTGCAGGACACATCTCTCTCTATATACTGTCTCTGTATCCTCTCTGTATATTAGAGGGTCAGCTCTGCAGGACACATCTCTCTATATACTGTCTCTATATATTAGAGGATCAGCTCTGCAGGACAAATCTCTCTCTATATATACTGTCTCTGTATATTAGAGGGTCAGCTCTGCAGGACACATCTCTCTCTATATACTGTCTCTGTATATTAGAGGGTCAGCTCTGCAGGACACATCTCTCTATATATACTGTCTCTGTACTGTCTCTGTATATTAGAGGGTCAGCTCTACAGGACACATCTCTCTATATACTGTCTCTGTATATTAGAGGGTCAGCTCTGCAGGACACATCTCTCTATATACTGTCTCTGTATATTAGAGGGTCAGCTCTGCAGGACACATCTCTCTATATACTGTCTCTGTATATTAGAGTGTCAGCTCTGCAGGACACATCTCTCTCTATATACTGTCTCTGTACTGTCTCTGTATATTAGAGGGTCAGCTCTACAGGACACATCTCTCTATAAACTGTCTCTGTATATTAGAGTGTCAGCTCTGCAGGACACATCTCTCTATATACTGTCTCTGTATATTAGAGTGTCAGCTCTGCAGGACACATCTCTCTATATACTGTCTCTGTATCCTCTCTGTATATTAGAGGGTCAGCTCTGCAGGACACATCTCTCTATATACTGTCTCTGTATATTAGAGTGTCAGCTCTGCAGGACACATCTCTCTATATACTGTCTCTGTATCCTCTCTGTATATTAGAGGGTCAGCTCTGCAGGACACATCTCCCTCTATATACTGTCTCTGTATCCTCTCTGTATATTAGAGTGTCAGCTCTGCAGGACACATCTCTCTATATACAGTCTCTGTATCCTCTCTGTATATTAGAGTGTCAGCTCTGCAGGACACATCTCTCTATATACTGTCTCTGTATATTAGAGGGTCAGCTCTGCAGGACACATCTCTCTATATACTGTCTCTGTATATTAGAGGGTCAGCTCTGCAGGACACCTCTCTCTATATACTCTGTATATTAGAGGGTCAGCTCTGCAGGACACATCTCCCTCTATATACTGTCTCTGTATATTAGAGGGTCAGCTCTGCAGGACACATCTCTCTCTATATACTGTCTCTGTATATTAGAGTGTCAGTTCTGCAGGACACATCTCCCTCTATATACTGTCTCTGTATCCTCTCTGTATATTAGAGGGTCAGCTCTGCAGGACACATCTCTCTATATACTGTCTCTGTATATTAGAGTGTCAGCTCTGCAGGACACATCTCTCTCTATATACTGTCTCTGTACTGTCTCTGTATATTAGAGGGTCAGCTCTACAGGACACATCTCTCTATATACTGTCTCTGTATATTAGAGGGTCAGCTCTGCAGGACACCTCTCTCTATATACTGTCTCTGTATATTAGAGTGTCAGCTCTGCAGGACACCTCTCTCTATATACTGTCTCTGTATCCTCTCTGTATATTAGAGGGTCAGCTCTGCAGGACACATCTCTCTATATACTGTCTCTGTATATTAGAGGGTCAGTTCTGCAGGACACATCTCTCTCTATATACAGTCTCTGTATATTAGAGGGTCAGCTCTGCAGGACACATCTCTCTCTATATACTGTCTCTGTATATTAAAGGGTCAGCTCTGCAGGACACATCTCTCTCTATATACTGTCTCTGCATATTAGAGGGTCAGCTCTGCAGGACACCTCTCTCTATATACTGTCTCTGTATATTAGAGGGTCAGCTCTGCAGGACACATCTCTCTCTATATACTGTCTCCGAATATTAGAGTGTCAGCTCTGCAGGACACATCTCTCTCTATATTGTCTCTGTATATTAGAGGGTCAGCTCTGCAGGACACATCTCTCTATATACTGTCTCTGTATATTAGAAGGTCAGCTCTGCAGGACACATCTCTCTATATACTGTCTCTGTATATTAGAGGGTCAGCTCTGCAGGACACATCTCTCTCTATATTGTCTCTGTATATTAGAGTGTCAGCTCTGCAGGACACATCTCTCTGTATACTATCTCTGTATATTAGAGGGTCAGCTCTGCAGGACACATCTCTCTCTATACTGTCTCTATATATTAGAGGGTCAGCTCTGCAGGACACATCTCTCTCTATATGCTTTCTCTGTATATTAGAGGGTCAGCTCTGCAGAACACATCTCTCTATATACAGTCTCTGTATATTAGAGGGTAAGCTCTGCAGGACACATCTCTCTATATACTGTCTCTGTATATTAGAGGGTCAGCTCTGCAGGACACATCTCTCTATATACTGTCTCTGTATATTAGAGTGTCAGCTCTGCAGGACACCTCTCTCTATATATACTGTCTCTGTATCCTCTCTGTATATTAGAGGGTCAGCTCTGCAGGTCACATCTCTCTATATATACTGTCTCTGTATCCTCTCTGTATATTAGAGGGTCAGCTCTGCAGGACACATCTCTCTATATACTGTCTCTGTATATACGAGGGTCAGCTCTGCAGGACACATCTCTCTCTATATACTGTCTCTGTATATTAGAGGGTCAGCTCTGCAGGACACATCTCTCTATATACTGTCTCTGTATATTAGAGTGTCAGCTCTGCAGGACACATCTCTCTCTATATACTGTCTCTGTATATTAGAGGGTCAGCTCTGCAGGACACATCTCTCTATATACTATCTGTAAATTAGAGGGTCAGCTCTGCAGGACACATCTCTCTATATACTGTCTCTGTATCCTCTCTGTATATTAGAGGGTCAGCTCTGCAGGACACATCTATCTATATACTGTCTCTGTATCCTCTCTGTATATTAGAGGGTCAGCTCTGCAGGACACATCTCTCTATGTACAGTCTCTGTATATTAGAGGGTCAGTTCTGCAGGACACATCTCTCTATATACGGTCTCTGTATATTAGAGGGTCAGCTCTGCAGGACACATCTCTCTATATACTGTCTCTGTATCCTCTCTGTATATTAGAGGGTCAGCTCTGCAGGACACATCTCTCTATATACTGTATCTGTATATTAGAGGGTCAGCTCTGCAGGACACATCTCTCTCTATATACTGTCTCTGTATATTAGAGGGTCAGCTCTGCAGGACACATCTCTCTATATACTGTCTCTGTATATTAGAGTGTCAGCTCTGCAGGACACCCCTCTCTATATACTGTCTCTGTATCCTCTCTGTATATTAGAGGGTCAGCTCTGCAGGACACATCTCTCTATATACTGTCTCTGTATATTAGAGGGTCAGTTCTGAAGGACACATCTCTCTCTATATACAGTCTCTGTATATTAGAGGGTCAGCTCTGCAGGACACATCTCTCTATATACTGTCTCTGTATATTAAAGGGTCAGCTCTGCAGGACTCATCTCTCTCTATATACTGTCTCTGTATATTAGAGGGTCAGCTCTGCAGGACACATCTCTCTATATACAGTCTCTGTATCCTCTCTGTATATTAGAGGGTCAGCTCTGCAGGACACATCTCTCTCTATATACCGTCTCTGCATATTAGAGGGTCAGCTCTGCAGGACACATCTCTCTATATACTGTCTCTGTATATTCGAGTGTCAGCTCTGCAGGACACCCCTCTCTATATACTGTCTCTGTATCCTCTCTGTATATTAGATTGTCAGCTCTGCAGGACACATCTCTCTATATACTGTCTCTGTATATTAGAGTGTCAGCTCTGCAGGACACATCTCTCTCTATATACTGTCTCTGTACTGTCTCTGTATATTAGAGGGTCAGCTCTACAGGACACATCTCTCTATATACTGTCTCTGTATATTAGAGGGTCAGCTCTACAGGACACATCTCTCTATATACTGTCTCTGTATATTAGAGGGTCAACTCTGCAGGACACATCTCTCTATATACTGTCTCTGTATATTAGAGGGTCAGCTCTGCAGGACACATCTCCCTCTATATACTGTCTCTGTATATTAGAGTGTCAGCTCTGCAGGACACATCTCCCTCTATATACTGTCTCTGTATCCTCTCTGTATATTAGAGTGTCAGCTCTGCAGGACACATCTCTCTATATACAGTCTCTGTATCCTCTCTGTATATTAGAGTGTCAGCTCTGCAGGACACATCTCTCTATATACTGTCTCTGTATATTAGAGTGTCAGCTCTGCAGGACACATCTCTCTCTATATTGTCTCTGTATATTAGAGTGTCAGCTCTGCAGGACACCTCTCTCTATATACTCTGTCTCTGTATATTAGAGGGTCAGCTCTGCAGGAAACATCTCTCTATATATACTGTCTCTGTATATTAGAGTGTCAGCTCTGCAGGATACATCTCTCTATATACTGTCTCTGTATATTAGAGGGTCAGCTCTGCAGGACACATCTCTATATATTAGAGTGTCAGCTCTGCAGGACACATCTCTCTACATATACTGTCTCTGTATATTAGAGTGTCAGCTCTGCAGGATACATCTCTCTCTATATACTGTCTCTGTATATTAGAGTGTCAGCTCTGCAGGACACATCTCTCTATATACAGTCTCTGTATCCTCTCTGTATATTAGAGGGTGAGCTCTGCAGGACACATCTCTCTATATACTGTCTCTATATATTAGAGGATCAGCTCTGCAGGACACATCTCTCTCTATATACTGTCTCTGTATATTAGGTCAGCTCTGCAGGACACATCTCTCTATATACTGTCTTAGTATCCTCTCTGTATATTAGAGGGTCAGCTCTGCAGGACACATCTCTCTATATACTGTCTCTGTATATTAGAGGGTCAGCTCTGCAGGACACATCTCTCTATATACTGTCTCTGTATATTAGAGTGTCAGCTCTGCAGGACACATCTCTCTCTATATACTGTCTCTGTACTGTCTCTGTATATTAGAGTGTCAGCTCTGCAGGACACATCTCTGTATATACTGTCTCTGTATCCTCTCTGTATATTAGAGGGTCAGCTCTGCAGAACACATCTCTCTATATACTGTCTCTGTATATTAGAGGGTAAGCTCTGCAGGACACATCTCTCTATATACTGTCTCTGTATATTAGAGGGTCAGCTCTGCAGGACACATCTCTCTCTATATACTGTCTCTGTATATTAGAGGGTCAGCTCTGCAGGACACATCTCTCTATATACTATCTCTGTAAATTAGAGGGTCAGCTCTGCAGGACACATCTCTCTATATACTGTCTCTGTATCCTCTCTGTATATTAGAGGGTCAGTTCTGCAGGACACATCTCTCTATATATACGGTCTCTGTATATTAGAGGGTCAGCTCTGCAGGACACATCTCTCTATATACTGTCTCTGTATCCTCTCTGTATATTAGAGGGTCAGCTCTGCAGGACACATCTCTCTCTATATACCGTCTCTGCATATTAGAGGGTCAGCTCTGCAGGACACATCTCTCTATATACAGTCTCTGTATATTAGATTGTCAGCTCTGCAGGACACATCTCTCTATATACTGTCTCTGTATATTAGAGGGTCAGCTCTGCAGGACACATCTCTCTATATACTGTCTCTGTATATTAGAAGGTCAGCTCTGCAGGACACATCTCTCTCTATATACTGTCTCTGTATATTAGAGGGTCAGCTCTGCAGGACACATCTCTCTCTATATTGTCTCTGTATATTAGAGTGTCAGCTCTGCAGGACACATCTCTCTGTATACTATCTCTGTATATTAGAGGGTCAGCTCTGCAGGACACATCTCTCTCTATATGCTTTCTCTGTATATTAGAGGGTCAGCTCTGCAGGACACATCTCTCTATATACTGTCTCTGTATCCTCTCTGTATATTAGAGGGTCAGCTCTGCAGAACACATCTCTCTATATACTGTCTCTGTATATTAGAGGGTCAGCTCTGCAGGACACATCTCTCTATATACTGTCTCTGTATATTAGAGGGTCAGCTCTGCAGGACACATCTCTCTATATACTGTCTCTGTATATTAGAGTGTCAGCTCTGCAGGACACCTCTCTCTATATATACTGTCTCCTCTCTGTATATTAGAGGGTCAGCTCTGCAGGTCACATCTCTCTATACATACTGTCTCTGTATCCTCTCTGTATATTCGAGGGTCAGCTCTGAAGGACACATCTCTCTGTATACTATCTCTGTATATACGAGGGTCAGCTCTGCAGGACACATCTCTCTCTATATACTGTCTCTGTATATTAGAGGGTCAGCTCTGCAGGACACATCTCTCTATATACTATCTCTGTAAATTAGAGGGTCAGCTCTGCAGGACACATCTCTCTATATACTGTCTCTGTTAATTCTCTGTATGTTAGAGTGTCAGCTCTGCAGGACACATCTCTCTATATACTGTCTCTGTATATTAGAGGGTCAGCTCTGCAGGACACATCTCTCTATATACTGTCTCTGTATCCTTTCTGTATATTAGAGTGTCAGCTCTGCAGGACACATCTCTCTATGTATACTGTCTCTGTATATTAGAGGGTCAGCTCTGCAGGACACATCTCCCTCTATATACTGTCTCTGTATATTAGAGGGTCAGCTCTGCAGGACATCTCTCTCTATATACTGTCTCTGTATATTAGAGGGTCAGCTCTGCAGGACACATCTCTCTATATACTGTCTCTGTATATTAGAGGGTCAGCTCTGCAGGACACATCTCCCTCTATATAATGTCTCTGTATATTAGAGGGTCAGCTCTGCAGGACATCTCCCTCTATATACAGTCTCTGTATATTAGAGGGTCAGCTCTGCAGGACACATCTCTCTATATACTGTCTCTGTATATTAAAGGGTCAGCTCTGCAGGACACATCTCTCTATATACAGTCTCTGTATCCTCTCTGTATATTAGAGGGTCAGCTCTGCAGGACACATCTCTCTATATATACTGTCTCTGTATATTAGAGTGTCAGCTCTGCAGGACACATCTCTCTCTATATATTAGAGTGTCAGCTCTGCAGGACACATCTCTCTATATACAGTCTCTGTATCCTCTCTGTATATTAGAGGGTCAGCTCTGCAGGACACATCTCTCTATATACTGTCTTAGTATCCTCTCTGTATATTAAAGGGTCAGCTCTGCAGGACACATCTCTCTATATACTCTCTCTGTATATTAGAGTGTCAGCTCTGCAGGACACATCTCTCTCTATATACTGTCTCTGTACTGTCTCTGTATATTAGAGGGTCAGCTCTACAGGACACATCTCTCTATATACTGTCTCTGTATATTAGAGGGTCAGCTCTGCAGGACACATCTCTCTATATACTGTCTCTGTATCCTCTCTGTATATTAGAGTGTCAGCTCTGCAGGACACATCTCTCTATATACAGTCTCTGTATCCTCGCTGTATATTAGAGGGTCAGCTCTGCAGGACACATCTCCCTCTATATACTGTCTCTGTATCCTCTCTGTATATTAGAGTGTCAGCTCTGCAGGACACATCTCTCTATATACAGTCTCTGTATCCTCTCAGTATATAGAGAGATGTGTCCTGCAGAGCTGACACTCTAATATACAGAGAGGATACAGAGACTGTATATAGAGAGATGTGTCCTGCAGAGCTGACCCTCTAATATACAGAGACAGTATATAGAGAGATGTGTCCTGCAGAGCTGACCCTCTAATATACAGAGAGGATACAGAGACTCTATATAGAGAGATGTGTCCTGCAGAGCTGACACTCTAATATACAGAGAGGATACAGAGACAGTATATAGAGAGAGATGTATCCTGCAGAGCTGACACTCTAATATACAGAGACAGTATATATAGAGAGATGTTGTTCTGCAGAGCTGACCCTCTAATATACAGAGACAGTATATAGAGAGATGTGTCCTGCAGAGCTGACACTCTAATATACAGTCTCTGTATATTAGAGGGTCAGCTCTGCAGGACACATCTCTCTATATACTGTCTCTGTATATTAGAGGGTCAGCTCTGCAGGACACATCTCTCTATATATACTGTCTCTGTATATTAGAGTGTCAGCTCTGCAGGATACATCTCTCTCTATATACTGTCTCTGTATCCTCTCTGTATATTAGAGTGTCAGCTCTGCAGGACACATCTCTCTATATACTGTCTCTGTATATTAGAGTGTCAGCTCTGCAGGACACATCTCCCTCTATATACTGTCTCTGTATCCTCTCTGTATATTAGAGGGTCAGCTCTGCAGGACAAATGTCTCTATATACTGTCTCTATATATTAGAGGATCAGCTCTGCAGGACACATCTCTCTCTATATATATACTGTCTCTGTATATTAGAGGGTCAGCTCTGCAGGACACATCTCTCTATATACTGTCTTAGTATCCTCTCTGTATATTAGAGGGTCAGCTCTGCAGGACACATCTCTCTATATACTGTCTCTGTATATTAGAGGGTCAGCTCTGCAGGACACATCTCTCTATATACTGTCTCTGTATATTAGAGGGTCAGCTCTGCAGGACACATCTCTCTATATACTGTCTCTGTATCCTCTCTGTATATTAAAGGGTCAGCTCTGCAGGACACATCTCTGTATATACTGTCTCTGTATCCTCTCTGTATATTAGAGGGTCAGCTCTGCAGGACACATCTCTCTATATACTGTCTCTGTATATTAGAGTGTCAGCTCTGCAGGATACATCTCTCTCTATATACTGTCTCTGTATCCTCTCTGTATATTAGAGTGTCAGCTCTGCAGGACACATCTCTCTATATACTGTCTCTGTATATTAGAGTGTCAGCTCTGCAGGACACATCTCCCTCTATATACTGTCTCTGTATCCTCTCTGTATATTAGAGGGTCAGCTCTGCAGGACAAATGTCTCTATATACTGTCTCTATATATTAGAGGATCAGCTCTGCAGGACACATCTCTCTCTATATATATACTGTCTCTGTATATTAGAGGGTCAGCTCTGCAGGACACATCTCTCTATATACTGTATCTGTATATTAGAGGGTCAGCTCTGCAGGACACATCTCTCTATATACTGTCTCTGTATATTAGAGGGTCAGCTCTGCAGGACACATCTCTCTATATACTGTCTCTGTATCCTCTCTGTATATTAGAGGGTCAGCTCTGCAGGACACATCTCTCTATATACTGTATCTGTATATTAGAGGGTCAGCTCTGCAGGACACATCTCTCTCTATATACTGTCTCTGTATATTAGAGGGTCAGCTCTGCAGGACACATCTCTCTCTATATACTGTCTCTGTATATTAGAGGGTCAGCTCTGCAGGACACATCTCTCTCTATATACTGTCTCTGTATATTAGAGGGTCAGCTCTGCAGGACACATCTCTCTATATACTGTCTCTGTATATTAGAGGGTCAGCTCTGCAGGACACATCTCTCTATATACTGTCTCTGTATCCTCTCTGTATATTAGAGGGTCAGTTCTGCAGGACACATCTCTCTCTATATACAGTCTCTGTATATTAAAGGGTCAGCTCTGCAGGACACATCTCTCTCTATATACTGTCTCCAAATATTAGAGTGTCAGCTCTGCAGGACATCTCTCTCTATATTGTCTCTGTATATTAGAGGGTCAGCTCTGCAGGACACATCTCTCTATATACTGTCTCTGTATATTAGAAGGTCAGCTCTGTAGGACACATCTCTCTCTATATACTGTCTCTGTATATTAGAGGGTCAGCTCTGCAGGACACATCTCTCTGTATACTATCTCTGTATATTAGAGGGTCAGCTCTGCAGGACACATCTCTCTCTATACTGTCTCTATATATTAGAGGGTCAGCTCTGCAGGACACATCTCTCTCTATATGCTTTCTCTGTATATTAGAGGGTCAGCTCTGCAGGACACCTCTCTATATACTGTCTCTGTATCCTCTCTGTATATTAGAGGGTCAGCTCTGCAGAACACATCTCTCTATATACTGTCTCTGTATATTAGAGGGTAAGCTCTGCAGGACACATCTCTCTATATACTGTCTCTGTATATTAGAGTGTCAGCTCTGCAGGACACCTCTCTCTATATATATACTGTCTCTGTATCCTCTCTGTATATTAGAGGGTCAGCTCTGCAGAACACATCTCTCTATATACTGTCTCTGTATATTAGAGGGTCAGCTCTGCAGGACACATCTCTCTATATACTGTCTCTGTATATTAGAGGGTCAGCTCTGCAGGACACCTCTCTCTATATATACTGTCTCTGTAAATTAGAGGGTCAGCTCTGCAGGACACATCTCTCTATATACTGTCTCTGTATCCTCTCTGTATATTAGAGGGTCAGCTCTGCAGGACACATCTCTCTATGTACAGTCTCTGTATATTAGAGGGTCAGTTCTGCAGGACACATCTCTCTATATATACGGTCTCTGTATATTAGAGGGTCAGCTCTGCAGGACACATCTCTCTATATATACGGTCTCTGTATCCTCTCTGTATATTAGAGGGTCAGCTCTGCAGGACACATCTCTCTATATACTGTATCTTTATATTAGAGGGTCAGCTCTGCAGGACACATCTCTCTCTATATACTGTCTCTGTATATTAGAGGGTCAGCTCTGCAGGACACATCTCTCTATATACAGTCTCTGTATCCTCTCTGTATATTAGAGGGTCAGCTCTGCAGGACACATCTCTCTCTATATACCGTCTCTGCATATTAGAGGGTCAGCTCTGCAGGACACATCTCTCTATATACAGTCTCTGTATATTAGATTGTCAGCTCTGCAGGACACATCTCTCTATATACTGTCTCTGTATATTAGAGGGTCAGCTCTGCAGGACACATCTCTCTCTATATACTGTCTCCATATATTAGAGTGTCAGCTCTGCAGGACACATCTCTCTCTATATTGTCTCTGTATATTAGAGGGTCAGCTCTGCAGGACACATCTCTCTATATACAGTCTCTGTATATTAGAGTGTCAGCTCTGCAGGACACCTCTCTCTATATATACTGTCTCTGTATCCTCTCTGTATATTAGAGGGTCAGCTCTGCAGAACACATCTCTCTATATACTGTCTCTGTATATTAGAGGGTCAGCTCTGCAGGACACATCTCTCTATATACTGTCTCTGTATATTAGAGGGTCAGCTCTGCAGGACACATCTCTCTATATACTGTCTCTGTATATTAGAGGGTCAGCTCTGCAGGACACATCTCTCTATATACTGTCTCTGTATATTAGAGGGTCAGCTCTGCAGGACACATCTCTCTATATACTGTCTCTGTATATTAGAGTGTCAGCTCTGCAGGACACCTCTCTCTATATATACTGTCTCCTCTCTGTATATTAGAGGGTCAGCTCTGCAGGTCACATCTCTCTATACATACTGTCTCTGTATCCTCTCTGTATATTCGAGGGTCAGCTCTGCAGGACACATCTCTCTCTATATACTGTCTCTGTATATTAGAGGGTCAGCTCTGCAGGACACATCTCTCCATATACTGTCTCTGTATTCTCTCTGTATATTAGAGGGTCAGCTCTGCAGGACACATCTCTCTATATACTGTCTCTGTATATTAGAGGGTCAGTTCTGCAGGACACATCTCTCTATATACTGTCTCTGTATATTAGAGGGTCAGCTCTGCAGGACACATCTCTCTATATACTGTCTCTGTATATTAGAGGGTCAGCTCTGCAGGACACCTCTCTCTATATACTGTCTCTGTATATTAGAGTGTCAGCTCTGCAGGACACATCTCTCTCTATATACGGTCTCTGTATATTAAAGGGTCAGCTCTGCAGGACACATCTCTCTATATACTGTCTCTGTATCCTCTCTGTATATTAGAGGGTCAGCTCTGCAGGACACATCTCTCTATATACTGTCTCTGTATATACGAGGGTCAGCTCTGCAGGACACATCTCTCTCTATATACTGTCTCTGTATATTAGAGGGTCAGCTCTGCAGGACACATCTCTCTCTATATACTGTCTCTGTATATTAGAGGGTCAGCTCTGCAGGACACATCTCTCTATATACTATCTGTAAATTAGAGGGTCAGCTCTGCAGGACACATCTCTCTATATACTGTCTCTGTATCCTCTCTGTATATTAGAGGGTCAGCTCTACAGGACACATCTATCTATATACTGTCTCTGTATCCTCTCTGTATATTAGAGGGTCAGCTCTGCAGGACACATCTCTCTATGTACAGTCTCTGTATATTAGAGGGTCAGTTCTGCAGGACACATCTCTCTATATACGGTCTCTGTATATTAGAGGGTCAGCTCTGCAGGACACATCTCTCTATATACTGTCTCTGTATCCTCTCTGTATATTAGAGGGTCAGCTCTGCAGGACACATCTCTCTATATATACGGTCTCTGTATCCTCTCTGTATATTAGAGGGTCAGCTCTGCAGGACACATCTCTCTATATACTGTATCTTTATATTAGAGGGTCAGCTCTGCAGGACACATCTATCTATATACTGTCTCTGTATCCTCTCTGTATATTAGAGGGTCAGCTCTGCAGGACACATCTCTCTATATACTATATCTGTATATTAGAGGGTCAGCTCTGCAGGACACATCTCTCTCTATATACTGTCTCTGTATATTAGAGGGTCAGCTCTGCAGGACACATCTCTCTATATACTGTCTCTGTATATTAGAGTGTCAGCTCTGCAGGACACCTCTCTCTATATACTGTCTCTGTATCCTCTCTGTATATTAGAGGGTCAGCTCTGCAGGACACATCTCTCTATATACTGTCTCTGTATATTAGAGGATCAGCTCTGCAGGACACATCTCTCTATATACTGTCTCTGTATATTAAAGGGTCAGCTCTGCAGGACACATCTCTCTCTATATACTGTCTCTGTATATTAGAGGGTCAGCTCTGCAGGACACATCTCTCTATATACAGTCTCTGTATCCTCTCTGTATATTAGAGGGTCAGCTCTGCAGGACACATCTCTCTCTATATACCGTCTCTGCATATTAGAGGGTCAGCTCTGCAGGACACATCTCTCTATATACAGTCTCTGTATATTAGATTGTCAGCTCTGCAGGACACATCTCTCTATATATACCGTCTCTGTATATTAGAGGGTCAGCTCTGCAGGACACATCTCTCTCTATATTGTCTCTGTATATTAGAGGGTCAGCTCTGCAGGACACATCTCTCTCTATATTGTCTCTGTATATTAGAGTGTCAGTTCTGCAGGACACATCTCCCTCTATATACTGTCTCTGTATCCTCTCTGTATATTAGAGGGTCAGCTCTGCAGGACACATCTCTCTATATACTGTCTTAGTATCCTCTCTGTATATTAGAGGGTCAGCTCTGCAGGACACATCTCTCTATATATACTGTCTCTGTATATTAGAGTGTCAGCTCTGCAGGACACATCTCTCTATATACTGTCTCTGTATATTAGAGTGTCAGCTCTGCAGGACACATCTCTCTCTATATACTGTCTCTGTACTGTCTCTGTATATTAGAGGGTCAGCTCTACAGGACACATCTCTCTATATACTGTCTCTGTATATTAGAGGGTCAGCTCTGCAGGACACATCTCTCTATATACTGTCTCTGTATATTAGAGTGTCAGCTCTGCAGGACACATCTCTCTATATACTGTCTCTGTATCCTCTCTGTATATTAGAGTGTCAGCTCTGCAGGACACATCTCTCTATATACAGTCTCTGTATCCTCGCTGTATATTAGAGGGTCAGCTCTGCAGGACACATCTCCCTCTATATACTGTCTCTGTATCCTCTCTGTATATTTGAGTGTCAGCTCTGCAGGACACATCTCTCTATATACAGTCTCTGTATCCTCTCTGTATATTAGAGTGTCAGCTCTGCAGGACACCTCTCTCTATATACTGCCTCTGTATATTAGAGTGTCAGCTCTGCAGGACACATCTCTCTCTATATACTGTCTCTGTATATTAGAGGGTCAGCTCTGCAGGACACATCTCTCTATATACTGTCTCTGTATATTAGAGGGTCAGCTCTGCAGGACACATCTCTCTCTATATACTGTCTCTGTACTGTCTCTGTATATTAGAGGGTCAGCTCTACAGGACACATCTCTCTATATACTGTCTCTGTATATTAGAGGGTCAGCTCTGCAGGACACATCTCTCTATATACTGTCTCTGTATATTAGAGTGTCAGCTCTGCAGGACACATCTCTCTATATACTGTCTCTGTATCCTCTCTGTATATTAGAGTGTCAGCTCTGCAGGACACATCTCTCTATATACAGTCTCTGTATCCTTGCTGTATATTAGAGGGTCAGCTCTGCAGGACACATCTCTCTATATATTGTCTCTGTATATTAGAGTGTCAGCTTTGCAGGACACATCTCTCTATATACTGTCTCTGTATATTAGAGGGTCAGCTCTGCAGGACACATCTCTCTATATACTCTGTCTCTGTATATTAGAGGGTCAGCTCTGCAGGACACATCTCTCTATATATACTGTCTCTGTATATTAGAGTGTCAGCTCTGCAGGATACATCTCTCTCTATATACTGTCTCTCTATATTAGAGGGTCAGCTCTGCAGGACACCTCTCTCTATATACTCTGTCTCTGTATATTAGAGGGTCAGCTCTGCAGGAAACATCTCTCTATATATACTGTCTCTGTATATTAGAGGGTCAGCTCTGCAGGACACATCTCTCTCTATATTGTCTCTGTATATTAGAGGGTCAGCTCTGCAGGACACATCTCTCTCTATATTGTCTCTGTATATTAGAGTGTCAGTTCTGCAGGACACATCTCCCTCTATATACTGTCTCTGTATCCTCTCTGTATATTAGAGGGTCAGCTCTGCAGGACAAATGTCTCTCTATATACTGTCTCTGTATATTAGAGGGTCAGCTCTGCAGGACACATCTCTCTATATACTGTCTCTATATATTAGAGTGTCAGCTCTGCAGGACACATCTCTCTATATATACTGTCTCTGTATATTAGAGTGTCAGCTCTGCAGGATACATCTCTCTCTATATACTGTCTCTGTATATTAGAGTGTCAGCTCTGCAGGACACATCTCTCTATATACAGTCTCTGTATCCTCTCTGTATATTAGAGGGTGAGCTCTGCAGGACACATCTCTCTATATACTGTCTCTATATATTAGAGGATCAGCTCTGCAGGACACATCTCTCTCTATATACTGTCTCTGTATATTAGAGGGTCAGCTCTGCAGGACACATCTCTCTATATACAGTCTCTGTATCCTCTCTGTATATTAGAGGGTCAGCTCTGCAGAACACATCTCTCTATATACTGTCTCTGTATATTAGAGGGTAAGCTCTGCAGGACACATCTCTCTATATACTGTCTCTGTATATTATAGGGTCAGCTCTGCAGGACACATCTCTCTATATACAGTCTCTGTATCCTCTCTGTATATTAGAGGGTCAGCTCTGCAGAACACATCTCTCTATATACTGTCTCTGTATATTAGAGGGTAAGCTCTGCAGGACACATCTCTCTATATACTGTCTCTGTATATTAGAGGGTCAGTTCTGCAGGACACATCTCTCTATATATACGGTCTCTGTATATTAGAGGGTCAGCTCTGCAGGACACATCTCTCTATATACTGTCTCTGTATCCTCTCTGCATATTAGAGGGTCAGCTCTGCAGGACACATCTCTCTATATACAGTCTCTGTATATTAGATTGTCAGCTCTGCAGGACACATCTCTCTATATACTGTCTCTGTATATTAGAGGGTCAGCTCTGCAGGACACATCTCTCTATATACTGTCTCTGTATATTAGAAGGTCAGCTCTGCAGGACACATCTCTCTATATACTGTCTCTGTATATTAGAGGGTCAGCTCTGCAGGACACATCTCTCTCTATATTGTCTCTGTATATTAGAGTGTCAGCTCTGCAGGACACATCTCTCTGTATACTATCTCTGTATATTAGAGGGTCAGCTCTGCAGGACACATCTCTCTCTATATGCTTTCTCTGTATATTAGAGGGTCAGCTCTGCAGGACACATCTCTCTATATACTGTCTCTGTATCCTCTCTGTATATTAGAGGGTCAGCTCTGCAGGACACATCTCTCTATATACTGTATCTGTATATTAGAGGGTCAGCTCTGCAGGACACCTCTCTCTATATACTGCCTCTGTATATTAGAGTGTCAGCTCTGCAGGACACATCTCTCTCTATATACTGTCTCTGTATATTAGAGGGTCAGCTCTGCAGGACACATCTCTCTCTCTATATACTGTCTCTGTATATTAGAGGGTCAGCTCTGCAGGACACATCTCTCTATATACTGTCTCTGTATATTAGAGGGTCAGCTCTGCAGGACACATCTCTCTATATACTGTCTCTGTATCCTCTCTGTATATTAGAGGGTCAGCTCTGCAGGACACATCTCTCTATATACTGTATCTGTATATTAGAGGGTCAGCTCTGCAGAACACCTCTCTCTATATACTGCCTCTGTATATTAGAGTGTCAGCTCTGCAGGACACATCTCTCTCTATATACTGTCTCTGTATATTAGAGGGTCAGCTCTGCAGGACACATCTCTCTCTATATACTGTCTCTGTATATTAGAGGGTCAGCTCTGCAGGACATATCTCTCTATATAATGTCTCTGTATATTAGAGGGTCAGCTCTGCAGGACACATCTCTCTATATACTGTCTCTGTATCCTCTCTGTATATTAGAGGGTCAGTTCTGCAGGACACATCTCTCTCTATATACAGTCTCTGTATATTAAAGGGTCAGCTCTGCAGGACACATCTCTCTCTATATACTGTCTCTGCATATTAGAGGGTCAGCTCTGCAGGACACCTCTCTCTATATACTGTCTCTGTATATTAGAGGGTCAGCTCTGCAGGACACATCTCTCTCTATATACTGTCTCTGTATATTAGAGGGTCAGCTCTGCAGGACACATCTCTCTATATACTGTCTCTGTATATTAGAGGGTCAGCTCTGCAGGACACATCTTTCTATATACTGTCTCTGTATCCTCTCTGTATATTAGAGGGTCAGTTCTGCAGGACACATCTCTCTCTATATACTGTCTCTGCATATTAGAGGGTCAGCTCTGCAGGACACCTCTCTCTATATACTGTCTCTGTATATTAGAGGGTCAGCTCTGCAGGACACATCTCTCTCTATATACTGTCTCCAAATATTAGAGTGTCAGCTCTGCAGGACACATCTCTCTCTATATTGTCTCTGTATATTAGAGGGTCAGCTCTGCAGGACACATCTCTCTATATACTGTCTCTGTATATTAGAAGGTCAGCTCTGTAGGACACATCTCTCTCTATATACTGTCTCTGTATATTAGAGGGTAAGCTCTGCAGGACACATCTCTCTCTATATTGTCTCTGTATATTAGAGTGTCAGCTCTGCAGGACACATCTCTCTGTATACTATCTCTGTATATTAGAGGGTCAGCTCTGCAGGACACATCTCTCTCTATACTGTCTCTATATATTAGAGGGTCAGCTCTGCAGGACACATCTCTCTCTATATGCTTTCTCTGTATATTAGAGGGTCAGCTCTGCAGGACACATCTCTCTATATACTGTCTCTGTATCCTCTCTGTATATTAGAGGGTCAGCTCTGCAGAACACATCTCTCTATATACTGTCTCTGTATATTAGAGGGTAAGCTCTGCAGGACACATCTCTCTATATACTGTCTCTGTATATTAGAGTGTCAGCTCTGCAGGACACCTCTCTCTATATATACTGTCTCTGTATCCTCTCTGTATATTAGAGGGTCAGCTCTGCAGAACACATCTCTCTATATACTGTCTCTGTATATTAGAGGGTCAGCTCTGCAGGACACATCTCTCTATATACTGTCTCTGTATCTCTATATACTGTCTCTGTATATTAGAGTGTCAGCTCTGCAGGACACCTCTCTCTATATATACTGTCTCTGTATCCTCTCTGTATATTAGAGGGTCAGCTCTGCAGGTCATATCTCTCTATATATATACTGTCTCTGTATCCTCTCTGTATATTAGAGGGTCAGCTCTGCAGGACACATCTCTCTATATATTGTCTCTGTATATACGAGGGTCAGCTCTGCAGGACACATCTCTCTATATATACGGTCTCTGTATATTAGAGGGTCAGCTCTGCAGGACACATCTCTCTATATATACGGTCTCTGTATCCTCTCTGTATATTAGAGGGTCAGCTCTGCAGGACACATCTCTCTATATACTGTATCTTTATATTAGAGGGTCAGCTCTGCAGGACACATCTCTCTCTATATACTGTCTCTGTATATTAGAGGGTCAGCTCTGCAGGACACATCTCTCTATATACAGTCTCTGTATATTAGAGGGTCAGTTCTGCAGGACACATCTCTCTATATATACGGTCTCTGTATATTAGAGGGTCAGCTCTGCAGGACACCTCTCTATATACTGTCTCTGTATCCTCTCTGTATATTAGAGGGTCAGCTCTGCAGGACACATCTCTCTATATACTGTATCTTTATATTAGAGGGTCAGCTCTGCAGGACACATCTCTCTCTATATACTGTCTCTGCATATTAGAGGGTCAGCTCTGCAGGATACCTCTCTCTATATACTGTCTCCAAATATTAGAGTGTCAGCTCTGCAGGACACATCTCTCTCTATATTGTCTCTGTATATTAGAGGGTCAGCTCTGCAGGACACATCTCTCTATATACTGTCTCTGTATATTAGAGTGTCAGCTCTGCAGGACACCTCTCTCTATATATACTGTCTCCTCTCTGTATATTAGAGGGTCAGCTCTGCAGGTCACATCTCTCTATACATACTGTCTCTGTATCCTCTCTGTATATTCGAGGGTCAGCTCTGAAGGACACATCTCTCTCTATATACTGTCTCTGTATATTAGAGGGTCAGCTCTGCAGGACACATCTCTCTATATACTATCTCTGTAAATTAGAGGGTCAGCTCTGCAGGACACATCTCTCTATATACTATCTCTGTAAATTAGAGGGTCAGCTCTGCAGGACACATCTCTCTATATACTGTCTCTGTTTATTCTCTGTATGTTAGAGTGTCAGCTCTGCAGGACACATCTCTCTATATACTGTCTCTGTATATTAGAGGGTCAGCTCTGCAGGACACATCTCTCTATATACTGTCTCTGTATCCTTTCTGTATATTAGAGTGTCAGCTCTGCAGGACACATCTCTCTATGTATACTGTCTCTGTATATTAGAGGGTCAGCTCTGCAGGACACATCTCCCTCTATATACTGTCTCTGTATATTAGAGGGTCAGCTCTGCAGGACATCTCTCTCTATATACTGTCTCTGTATATTAGAGGGTCAGCTCTGCAGGACACATCTCTCTATATACTGTCTCTGTATATTAGAGGGTCAGCTCTGCAGGACACATCTCTCTATATACTGTATCTGTATATTAGAGGGTCAGCTCTGCAGGACACATCTCTCTCTATATACTGTCTCTGTACTGTCTCTGTATATTAGAGGGTCAGCTCTGCAGGACACATCTCTCTATATACTGTCTCTGTATATTAGAGGGTCAGCTCTGCAGGACACATCTCTCTATATACTGTCTCTGTATCCTCTCTGTATATTAAAGGGTCAGCTCTGCAGGACACATCTCTGTATATACTGTCTCTGTATCCTCTCTGTATATTAGAGGGTCAGCTCTGCAGGACACATCTCTCTATATACTGTATCTGTATATTAGAGGGTCAGCTCTGCAGGACACATCTCTCTATATACTGTCTCTGTATATTAGAGGGTCAGCTCTGCAGGACACATCTCTCTATATACTGTCTCTGTATCCTCTCTGTATATTAGAGGGTCAGCTCTGCAGGACACATCTCTCTATATACTGTATCTGTATATTAGAGGGTCAGCTCTGCAGGACACCTCTCTCTATATACTGCCTCTGTATATTAGAGTGTCAGCTCTGCAGGACACATCTCTCTCTATATACTGTCTCTGTATATTAGAGGGTCAGCTCTGCAGGACACATCTCTCTCTATATACTGTCTCTGTATATTAGAGGGTCAGCTCTGCAGGACACCTCTCTCTATATACTGCCTCTGTATATTAGAGTGTCAGCTCTGCAGGACACATCTCTCTCTATATACTGTCTCTGTATATTAGAGGGTCAGCTCTGCAGGACACATCTCTCTCTATATACTGTCTCTGTATATTAGAGGGTCAGCTCTGCAGGACACATCTCTCTATATAATGTCTCTGTATATTAGAGGGTCAGCTCTGCAGGACACATCTCTCTATATACTGTCTCTGTATCCTCTCTGTATATTAGAGGGTCAGTTCTGCAGGACACATCTCTCTCTATATACAGTCTCTGTATATTAAAGGGTCAGCTCTGCAGGACACATCTCTCTCTATATACTGTCTCTGCATATTAGAGGGTCAGCTCTGCAGGACACCTCTCTCTATATACTGTCTCTGTATATTAGAGGGTCAGCTCTGCAGGACACATCTCTCTCTATATACTGTCTCTGTATATTAGAGGGTCAGCTCTGCAGGACACATCTCTCTATATACTGTCTCTGTATATTAGAGGGTCAGCTCTGCAGGACACATCTCTCTATATACTGTCTCTGTATCCTCTCTGTATATTAGAGGGTCAGTTCTGCAGGACACATCTCTCTCTATATACAGTCTCTGTATATTAAAGGGTCATCTCTGCAGGACACATCTCTCTCTATATACTGTCTCTGCATATTAGAGGGTCAGCTCTGCAGGATACCTCTCTCTATATACTGTCTCCAAATATTAGAGTGTCAGCTCTGCAGGACACATCTCTCTCTATATTGTCTCTGTATATTAGAGGGTCAGCTCTGCAGGACACATCTCTCTATATACTGTCTCTGTATATTAGAGTGTCAGCTCTGCAGGACACCTCTCTCTATATATACTGTCTCCTCTCTGTATATTAGAGGGTCAGCTCTGCAGGTCACATCTCTCTATACATACTGTCTCTGTATCCTCTCTGTATATTCGAGGGTCAGCTCTGAAGGACACATCTCTCTCTATATACTGTCTCTGTATATTAGAGGGTCAGCTCTGCAGGACACATCTCTCTATATACTATCTCTGTAAATTAGAGGGTCAGCTCTGCAGGACACATCTCTCTATATACTGTCTCTGTTTATTCTCTGTATGTTAGAGTGTCAGCTCTGCAGGACACATCTCTCTATATACTGTCTCTGTATATTAGAGGGTCAGCTCTGCAGGACACATCTCTCTATATACTGTCTCTGTATCCTTTCTGTATATTAGAGTGTCAGCTCTGCAGGACACATCTCTCTATGTATACTGTCTCTGTATATTAGAGGGTCAGCTCTGCAGGACACATCTCCCTCTATATACTGTCTCTGTATATTAGAGGGTCAGCTCTGCAGGACATCTCTCTCTATATACTGTCTCTGTATATTAGAGGGTCAGCTCTGCAGGACACATCTCTCTATATACTGTCTCTGTATATTAGAGGGTCAGCTCTGCAGGACACATCTCCCTCTATATACGGTCTCTGTATATTAGAGGGTCAGCTCTGCAGGACATCTCCCTCTATATACTGTCTCTGTATATTAGAGGGTCAGCTCTGCAGGACACATCTCTCTATATACTGTCTCTGTATATTAGAGGGTCAGTTCTGCAGGACACATCTCTCTCTATATACAGTCTCTGTATATTAGAGGGTCAGCTCTGCAGGACACATCTCTCTATATACTGTCTCTGTATATTAAAGGGTCAGCTCTGCAGGACACATCTCTCTATATACAGTCTCTGTATCCTCTCTGTATATTAGAGGGTCAGCTCTGCAGGACACATCTCTCTATATATACTGTCTCTGTATATTAGAGTGTCAGCTCTGCAGGACACATCTCTCTCTATATACTGTCTCTATATATTAGAGTGTCAGCTCTGCAGGACACATCTCTCTATATACAGTCTCTGTATCCTCTGTGTATTAGAGGGTCAGCTCTGCAGGACACATCTCTCTATATACTGTCTTAGTATCCTCTCTGTATATTAAAGGGTCAGCTCTGCAGGACACATCTCTCTATATACTCTCTCTGTATATTAGAGTGTCAGCTCTGCAGGACACATCTCTCTCTATATACTGTCTCTGTACTGTCTCTGTATATTAGAGGGTCAGCTCTACAGGACACATCTCTCTATATACTGTCTCTGTATATTAGAGGGTCAGCTCTGCAGGACACATCTCTCTATATACTGTCTTTGTATATTAGAGTGTCAGCTCTGCAGGACACATCTCTCTATATACAGTCTCTGTATCCTCGCTGTATATTAGAGGGTCAGCTCTGCAGGACACATCTCCCTCTATATACTGTCTCTGTATCCTCTCTGTATATTAGAGTGTCAGCTCTGCAGGACACATCTCTCTATATACAGTCTCTGTATCCTCTCTGTATATTAGAGTGTCAGCTCTGCAGGACACATCTCTCTATATACTGTCTCTGTATATTAGAGTGTCAGCTCTGCAGGACACATCTCTCTATATAGAGTCTCTGTATCCTCTCTGTATATTAGAGGGTCAGCTCTGCAGGACACATCTCTCTATATACTGTCTCTGTATATTAGAGGGTCAGCTCTGCAGGACACATCTCTCTCTATATACTGTCTCTGTATATTAGAGTGTCAGCTCTGCAGGACACATCTCCCTCTATATACTGTCTCTGTATCCTCTCTGTATATTAGAGGGTCAGCTCTGCAGGACAAATGTCTCTATATATACTGTCTCTGTATATTAGAGGGTCAGCTCTGCAGGACACATCTCTCTATATACAGTCTCTGTATCCTCTCTGTATATTAGAGGGTGAGCTCTGCAGGACACATCTCTCTATATACTGTCTCTATATATTAGAGGATCAGCTCTGCAGGACACATCTCTCTCTATATATATACTGTCTCTGTATTTTAGAGGGTCAGCTCTGCAGGACACATCTCTCTCTATATACTGTCTCTGTATATTAGAGGGTCAGCTCTGCAGGACACATCTCTCTATATACTTTCTCTGTATATTAGAGGGTCAGCTCTGCAGGACACATCTCTCTATATACTGTCTCTGTATCCTCTCTGTATATTAGAGGGTCAGCTCTGCAGGACACATCTCTCTATATACTGTATCTGTATATTAGAGGGTCAGCTCTGCAGGACACCTCTCTCTATATACTGCCTCTGTATATTAGAGTGTCAGCTCTGCAGGACACATCTCTCTCTATATACTGTCTCTGTATATTAGAGGGTCAGCTCTGCAGGACACATCTCTCTCTATATACTGTCTCTGTATATTAGAGGGTCAGCTCTGCAGGACACATCTCTCTATATAATGTCTCTGTATATTAGAGGGTCAGCTCTGCAGGACACATCTCTCTATATACTGTCTCTGTATATTAGAGGGTCAGCTCTGCAGGACACATCTCTCTATATACTGTCTCTGTATATTAGAGGGTCAGTTCTGCAGGACACATCTCTCTCTATATACAGTCTCTGTATATTAAAGGGTCAGCTCTGCAGGACACATCTCTCTCTATATACTGTCTCTGCATATTAGAGGGTCAGCTCTGCAGGACACCTCTCTCTATATACTGTCTCTGTATATTAGAGGGTCAGCTCTGCAGGACACATCTCTCTCTATATACTGTCTCTGTATATTAGAGGGTCAGCTCTGCAGGACACATCTCTCTATATACTGTCTCTGTATATTAGAGGGTCAGCTCTGCAGGACACATCTCTCTATATACTGTCTCTGTATCCTCTCTGTATATTAGAGGGTCAGTTCTGCAGGACACATCTCTCTCTATATACAGTCTCTGTATATTAAAGGGTCATCTCTGCAGGACACATCTCTCTCTATATACTGTCTCTGCATATTAGAGGGTCAGCTCTGCAGGACACCTCTCTCTATATACTGTCTCTGTATATTAGAGGGTCAGCTCTGCAGGACACATCTCTCTCTATATACTGTCTCCAAATATTAGAGTGTCAGCTCTGCAGGACACATCTCTCTCTATATTGTCTCTGTATATTAGAGGGTCAGCTCTGCAGGACACATCTCTCTCTATATACTGTCTCTGTACTGTCTCTGTATATTAGAGGGTCAGCTCTGCAGGACACATCTCTCTATATACTGTCTCTGTATATTAGAAGGTCAGCTCTGTAGGACACATCTCTCTCTATATACTGTCTCTGTATATTAGAGGGTCAGCTCTGCAGGACACATCTCTCTCTATATTGTCTCTGTATATTAGAGTGTCAGCTCTGCAGGACACATCTCTCTGTATACTATCTCTGTATATTAGAGGGTCAGCTCTGCAGGACACATCTCTCTATATACTGTCTCTGTATCCTCTCTGTATATTAGAGGGTCAGCTCTGCAGAACACATCTCTCTATATACTGTCTCTGTATATTAGAGGGTAAGCTCTGCAGGACACATCTCTCTATATACTGTCTCTGTATATTAGAGTGTCAGCTCTGCAGGACACCTCTCTCTATATATACTGTCTCTGTATCCTCTCTGTATATTAGAGGGTCAGCTCTGCAGAACACATCTCTCTATATACTGTCTCTGTATATTAGAGGGTCAGCTCTGCAGGACACATCTCTCTATATACTGTCTCTGTATCTCTATATACTGTCTCTGTATATTAGAGTGTCAGCTCTGCAGGACACCTCTCTCTATATATACTGTCTCTGTATCCTCTCTGTATATTAGAGGGTCAGCTCTGCAGGTCACATCTCTCTATATATACTGTCTCTGTATCCTCTCTGTATATTAGAGGGTCAGCTCTGCAGGACACATCTCTCTATATATTGTCTCTGTATATACGAGGGTCAGCTCTGCAGGACACATCTCTCTCTATATACTGTCTCTGTATATTAGAGGGTCAGCTCTGCAGGACACATCTCTCTATATACTGTCTCTGTATCCTCTCTGTATATTAGAGGGTCAGCTCTGCAGGACACATCTCTCTATGTACAGTCTCTGTATATTAGAGGGTCAGTTCTGCAGGACACATCTCTCTATATATACGGTCTCTGTATATTAGAGGGTCAGCTCTGCAGGACACATCTCTCTATATATACGGTCTCTGTATCCTCTCTGTATATTAGAGGGTCAGCTCTGCAGGACACATCTCTCTATATACTGTATCTTTATATTAGAGGGTCAGCTCTGCAGGACACATCTCTCTCTATATACTGTCTCTGTATATTAGAGGGTCAGCTCTGCAGGACACATCTCTCTATATACAGTCTCTGTATATTAGAGGGTCAGTTCTGCAGGACACATCTCTCTATATATACGGTCTCTGTATATTAGAGGGTCAGCTCTGCAGGACACCTCTCTATATACTGTCTTAGTATCCTCTCTGTATATTAGAGGGTCAGCTCTGCAGGACACATCTCTCTATATACTGTCTCTGTATATTAGAGGGTCAGCTCTGCAGGACACATCTCTCTATATACTGTCTCTGTATATAAGAGTGTCAGCTCTGCAGGACACATCTCTCTCTATATACTGTCTCTGTACTGTCTCTGTATATTAGAGGGTCAGCTCTACAGGACACATCTCTCTATATACTGTCTCTGTATATTAGAGGGTCAGCTCTGCAGGACACATCTCTGTATATACTGTCTCTGTATCCTCTCTGTATATTAGAGGGTCAGCTCTGCAGGACACATCTCTCTATATACTGTATCTGTATATTAGAGGGTCAGCTCTGCAGGACACATCTCTCTCTATATACTGTCTCTGTACTGTCTCTGTATATTAGAGGGTCAGCTCTGCAGGACACATCTCTCTATATACTGTCTCTGTATATTAGAGGGTCAGCTCTGCAGGACACATCTCTCTATATACTGTCTCTGTATCCTCTCTGTATATTAAAGGGTCAGCTCTGCAGGACACATCTCTGTATATACTGTCTCTGTATCCTCTCTGTATATTAGAGGGTCAGCTCTGCAGGACACATCTCTCTATATACTGTATCTGTATATTAGAGGGTCAGCTCTGCAGGACACATCTCTCTATATACTGTCTCTGTATATTAGAGGGTCAGCTCTGCCGGACACATCTCTCTATATACTGTCTCTGTATCCTCTCTGTATATTAGAGGGTCAGCTCTGCAGGACACATCTCTCTATATACTGTCTCTGTATCCTCTCTGTATATTAGAGGGTCAGCTCTGCAGGACACATCTCTCTCTATATACTGTCTCTGTATATTAGAGGGTCAGCTCTGCAGGACACCTCTCTCTATATACTGCCTCTGTATATTAGAGTGTCAGCTCTGCAGGACACATCTCTCTCTATATACTGTCTCTGTATATTAGAGGGTCAGCTCTGCAGGACACATCTCTCTCTATATACTGTCTCTGTATATTAGAGGGTCAGCTCTGCAGGACACATCTCTCTATATAATGTCTCTGTATATTAGAGGGTCAGCTCTGCAGGACACATCTCTCTATATACTGTCTCTGTATCCTCTCTGTATATTAGAGGGTCAGTTCTGCAGGACACATCTCTCTCTATATACAGTCTCTGTATATTAAAGGGTCAGCTCTGCAGGACACATCTCTCTCTATATACTGTCTCTGCATATTAGAGGGTCAGCTCTGCAGGACACCTCTCTCTATATACTGTCTCTGTATATTAGAGGGTCAGCTCTGCAGGACACATCTCTCTCTATATACTGTCTCTGTATATTAGAGGGTCAGCTCTGCAGGACACATCTCTCTATATACTGTCTCTGTATATTAGAGGGTCAGCTCTGCAGGACACATCTCTCTATATACTGTCTCTGTATCCTCTCTGTATATTAGAGGGTCAGTTCTGCAGGACACATCTCTCTCTATATACAGTCTCTGTATATTAAAGGGTCATCTCTGCAGGACACATCTCTCTCTATATACTGTCTCTGCATATTAGAGGGTCAGCTCTGCAGGACACCTCTCTCTATATACTGTCTCTGTATATTAGAGGGTCAGCTCTGCAGGACACATCTCTCTATATACTGTCTCTGTATATTAGAAGGTCAGCTCTGTAGGACACATCTCTCTCTATATACTGTCTCTGTATATTAGAGGGTCAGCTCTGCAGGACACATCTCTCTGTATACTATCTCTGTATATTAGAGGGTCAGCTCTGCAGGACACATCTCTCTCTATACTGTCTCTATATATTAGAGGGTCAGCTCTGCAGGACACATCTCTCTCTATATGCTTTCTCTGTATATTAGAGGGTCAGCTCTGCAGGACACATCTCTCTATATACTGTCTCTGTATCCTCTCTGTATATTAGAGGGTCAGCTCTGCAGAACACATCTCTCTATATACTGTCTCTGTATATTAGAGGGTAAGCTCTGCAGGACACATCTCTCTATATACTGTCTCTGTATATTAGAGTGTCAGCTCTGCAGGACACCTCTCTCTATATATACTGTCTCTGTATCCTCTCTGTATATTAGAGGGTCAGCTCTGCAGAACACATCTCTCTATATACTGTCTCTGTATATTAGAGGGTCAGCTCTGCAGGACACATCTCTCTATATACTGTCTCTGTATCTCTATATACTGTCTCTGTATATTAGAGTGTCAGCTCTGCAGGACACCTCTCTCTATATATACTGTCTCTGTATCCTCTCTGTATATTAGAGGGTCAGCTCTAGAGGTCACATCTCTCTATATACTGTCTCTATATCCTCTCTGTATATTAGAGGGTCAGCTCTGCAGGACACATCTCTCTATGTACAGTCTCTGTATATTAGAGGGTCAGTTCTGCAGGACACATCTCTCTATATATACGGTCTCTGTATATTAGAGGGTCAGCTCTGCAGGACACATCTCTCTATATATACGGTCTCTGTATCCTCTCTGTATATTAGAGGGTCAGCTCTGCAGGACACATCTCTCTATATACTGTATCTTTATATTAGAGGGTCAGCTCTGCAGGACACATCTCTCTCTATATACTGTCTCTGTATATTAGAGGGTCAGCTCTGCAGGACACATCTCTCTATATACAGTCTCTGTATCCTCTCTGTATATTAGAGGGTCAGCTCTGCAGGACACATCTCTCTCTATATACCGTCTCTGCATATTAGAGGGTCAGCTCTGCAGGACACATCTCTCTATATACAGTCTCTGTATATTAGATTGTCAGCTCTGCAGGACACATCTCTCTATATACTGTCTCTGTATATTAGAGGGTCAGCTCTGCAGGACACATCTCTCTCTATATACTGTCTCCATATATTAGAGTGTCAGCTCTGCAGGACACATCTCTCTCTATATTGTCTCTGTATATTAGAGGGTCAGCTCTGCAGAACACATCTCTCTATATACTGTCTCTGTATATTAGAGGGTCAGCTCTGCAGGACACATCTCTCTATATACTGTCTCTGTATATTAGAGGGTCAGCTCTGCAGGACACATCTCTCTATATACTGTCTCTGTATATTAGAGGGTCAGCTCTGCAGGACACATCTCTCTATATACTGTCTCTGTATATTAGAGGGTCAGCTCTGCAGGACACATCTCTCTATATACTGTCTCTGTATATTAGAGTGTCAGCTCTGCAGGACACCTCTCTCTATATATACTGTCTCCTCTCTGTATATTAGAGGGTCAGCTCTGCAGGTCACATCTCTCTATACATACTGTCTCTGTATCCTCTCTGTATATTCGAGGATCAGCTCTGCAGGACACATCTCTCTCTATATACTGTCTCTGTATATTAGAGGGTCAGCTCTGCAGGACACATCTCTCTATATACTGTCTCTGTATTCTCTCTGTATATTAGAGGGTCAGCTCTGCAGGACACATCTCTCTATATACTGTCTCTGTATATTAGAGGGTCAGTTCTGCAGGACACATCTCTCTATATACTGTCTCTGTATATTAGAGGGTCAGCTCTGCAGGACACATCTCTCTATATACTGTATCTGTATATTAGAGGGTCAGCTCTGCAGGACACCTCTCTCTATATACTGTCTCTGTATATTAGAGTGTCAGCTCTGCAGGACACATCTCTCTCTATATACGGTCTCTGTATATTAAAGGGTCAGCTCTGCAGGACACATCTCTCTATATACTGTCTCTGTATCCTCTCTGTATATTAGAGGGTCAGCTCTGCAGGTCACATCTCTCTATATATACTGTCTCTGTATCCTCTCTGTATATTAGAGGGTCAGCTCTGCAGGACACATCTCTCTATATACTGTCTCTGTATATACGAGGGTCAGCTCTGCAGGACACATCTCTCTCTATATACTGTCTCTGTATATTAGAGGGTCAGCTCTGCAGGACACATCTCTCTATATACTGTCTCTGTATATTAGAGTGTCAGCTCTGCAGGACACATCTCTCTCTATATACTGTCTCTGTATATTAGAGGGTCAGCTCTGCAGGACACATCTCTCTATATACTATCTGTAAATTAGAGGGTCAGCTCTGCAGGACACATCTCTCTATATACTGTCTCTGTATCCTCTCTGTATATTAGAGGGTCAGCTCTACAGGACACATCTATCTATATACTGTCTCTGTATCCTCTCTGTATATTAGAGGGTCAGCTCTGCAGGACACATCTCTCTATGTACAGTCTCTGTATATTAGAGGGTAAGTTCTGCAGGACACATCTCTCTATATACGGTCTCTGTATATTAGAGGGTCAGCTCTGCAGGACACATCTCTCTATATACTGTCTCTGTATCCTCTCTGTATATTAGAGGGTCAGCTCTGCAGGACACATCTCTCTATATACTGTATCTGTATATTAGAGGGTCAGCTCTGCAGGACACATCTCTCTCTATATACTGTCTCTGTATATTAGAGGGTCAGCTCTGCAGGACACATCTCTCTATATACTGTCTCTGTATATTAGAGTGTCAGCTCTGCAGGACACCTCTCTCTATATACTGTCTCTGTATCCTCTCTGTATATTAGAGGGTCAGCTCTGCAGGACACATCTCTCTATATACTGTCTCTGTATATTAGAGGGTCAGTTCTGCAGGACACATCTCTCTCTATATACAGTCTCTGTATATTAGAGGGTCAGCTCTGCAGGACACATCTCTCTATATACTGTCTCTGTATATTAAAGGGTCAGCTCTGCAGGACACATCTCTCTCTATATACTGTCTCTGTATATTAGAGGGTCAGCTCTGCAGGACACATCTCTCTATATACAGTCTCTGTATCCTCTCTGTATATTAGAGGGTCAGCTCTGCAGGACACATCTCTCTCTATATACCGTCTCTGCATATTAGAGGGTCAGCTCTGCAGGACACATCTCTCTCTATATACCGTCTCTGCATATTAGAGGGTCAGCTCTGCAGGACACATCTCTCTATATACAGTCTCTGTATATTAGATTGTCAGCTCTGCAGGACACATCTCTCTCTATATTGTCTCTGTATATTAGAGGGTCAGCTCTGCAGGACACCTCTCTCTATATTGTCTCTGTATATTAGAGTGTCAGTTCTGCAGGACACATCTCCCTCTATATACTGTCTCTGTATCCTCTCTGTATATTAGAGGGTCAGCTCTGAGGACAAATGTCTCTCTATATACTGTCTCTGTATATTAGAGGGTCAGCTCTGCAGGACACATCTCTCTATATATACTGTCTCTGTATATTAGAGTGTCAGCTCTGCAGGACACATCTCTCTCTATATACTGTCTCTGTATATTAGAGTGTCAGCTCTGCAGGACACATCTCTCTATATACAGTCTCTGTATCCTCTCTGTATATTAGAGGGTCAGCTCTGCAGGACACATCTCTCTATATACTGTCTTAGTATCCTCTCTGTATATTAGAGGGTCAGCTCTGCAGGACACATCTCTCTATATACTGTCTCTGTATATTAGAGTGTCAGCTCTGCAGGACACATCTCTCTCTATATACTGTCTCTGTACTGTCTCTGTATATTAGAGGGTCAGCTCTACAGGACACATCTCTCTATATACTGTCTCTGTATATTAGAGGGTCAACTCTGCAGGACACATCTCTCTATATACTGTCTCTGTATATTAGAGGGTCAGCTCTGCAGGACACATCTCTCTATATACTCTCTCTGTATATTAGAGTGTCAGCTCTGCAGGACACATCTCTCTATATACTGTCTCTGTACTGTCTCTGTATATTAGAGGGTCAGCTCTACAGGACACATCTCTCTATATACTGTCTCTGTATATTAGAGGGTCAGCTCTGCAGGACACATCTCTCTATATACTGTCTCTGTATATTAGAGTGTCAGCTCTGCAGGACACATCTCTCTATATACAGTCTCTGTATCCTCGCTGTATATTAGAGGGTCAGCTCTGCAGGACACATCTCCCTCTATATACTGTCTCTGTATCCTCTCTGTATATTAGAGTGTCAGCTCTGCAGGACACATCTCTCTATATACTGTCTCTGTATATTAGAGGGTCAGCTCTGCAGGACACATCTCTCTATATACTGTCTCTGTATATTAGAGGGTCAGCTCTTCAGGACACATCTCTCTCTATATTGTCTCTGTATATTAGAGGGTCAGCTCTGCAGGACACATCTCTCTATATACAGTCTCTGTATCCTCTCTGTATATTAGAGGGTCAGCTCTGCAGGACACATCTCTCTATATACTGTCTCTGTATATTAGAGGGTCAGCTCTGCAGGACACATCTCTCTCTATATACTGTCTCTGTATATTAGAGTGTCAGCTCTGCAGGACACATCTCCCTCTATATACTGTCTCTGTATCCTCTCTGTATATTAGAGGGTCAGCTCTGCAGGACAAATGTCTCTCTATATACTGTCTCTGTATATTAGAGGGTCAGCTCTGCAGGACACATCTCTCTATATATACTGTCTCTGTATATTAGAGTGTCAGCTCTGCAGGATACATCTCTCTCTATATACTGTCTCTGTATATTAGAGTGTCAGCTCTGCAGGACACATCTCTCTATATACAGTCTCTGTATCCTCTCTGTATATTAGAGGGTGAGCTCTGCAGGACACATCTCTCTATATACTGTCTCTATATATTAGAGGATCAGCTCTGCAGGACACATCTCTCTCTATATATACTGTCTCTGTATATTAGAGGGTCAGCTCTGCAGGACACATCTCTCTCTATATACTGTCTCTGTATATTAGAGGGTCAGCTCTGCAGGACACATCTCTCTATATACTGTCTTAGTATCCTCTCTGTATATTAGAGGGTCAGCTCTGCAGGACACATCTCTCTATATACTGTCTCTGTATATTAGAGGGTCAGCTCTGCAGGACACATCTCTCTATATACTGTCTCTGTATCCTCTCTGTATATTAGAGGGTCAGCTCTGCAGGACACATCTCTGTATATACTGTCTCTGTATCCTCTCTGTATATTAGAGGGTCAGCTCTGCAGGACACATCTCTCTATATACTGTATCTGTATATTAGAGGGTCAGCTCTGCAGGACACATCTCTCTCTATATACTGTCTCTGTACTGTCTCTGTATATTAGAGGGTCAGCTCTACAGGACACATCTCTCTATATACTGTCTCTGTATATTAGAGGGTCAGCTCTGCAGGACACATCTCTCTATATACTGTCTCTGTATATTAGAGTGTCAGCTCTGCAGGACACATCTCTCTATATACAGTCTCTGTATCCTCGCTGTATATTAGAGGGTCAGCTCTGCAGGACACATCTCCCTCTATATACTGTCTCTGTATCCTCTCTGTATATTAGAGTGTCAGCTCTGCAGGACACATCTCTCTATATACTGTCTCTGTATATTAGAGGGTCAGCTCTGCAGGACACATCTCTCTATATACTGTCTCTGTATATTAGAGGGTCAGCTCTGCAGGACACATCTCTCTCTATATTGTCTCTGTATATTAGAGGGTCAGCTCTGCAGGACACATCTCTCTATATACAGTCTCTGTATCCTCTCTGTATATTAGAGGGTCAGCTCTGCAGGACACATCTCTCTATATACTGTCTCTGTATATTAGAGGGTCAGCTCTGCAGGACACATCTCTCTCTATATACTGTCTCTGTATATTAGAGTGTCAGCTCTGCAGGACACATCTCCCTCTATATACTGTCTCTGTATCCTCTCTGTATATTAGAGGGTCAGCTCTGCAGGACAAATGTCTCTCTATATACTGTCTCTGTATATTAGAGGGTCAGCTCTGCAGGACACATCTCTCTATATATACTGTCTCTGTATATTAGAGTGTCAGCTCTGCAGGATACATCTCTCTCTATATACTGTCTCTGTATATTAGAGTGTCAGCTCTGCAGGACACATCTCTCTATATACAGTCTCTGTATCCTCTCTGTATATTAGAGGGTGAGCTCTGCAGGACACATCTCTCTATATACTGTCTCTATATATTAGAGGATCAGCTCTGCAGGACACATCTCTCTCTATATATACTGTCTCTGTATATTAGAGGGTCAGCTCTGCAGGACACATCTCTCTCTATATACTGTCTCTGTATATTAGAGGGTCAGCTCTGCAGGACACATCTCTCTATATACTGTCTTAGTATCCTCTCTGTATATTAGAGGGTCAGCTCTGCAGGACACATCTCTCTATATACTGTCTCTGTATATTAGAGGGTCAGCTCTGCAGGACACATCTCTCTATATACTGTCTCTGTATCCTCTCTGTATATTAGAGGGTCAGCTCTGCAGGACACATCTCTGTATATACTGTCTCTGTATCCTCTCTGTATATTAGAGGGTCAGCTCTGCAGGACACATCTCTCTATATACTGTATCTGTATATTAGAGGGTCAGCTCTGCAGGACACATCTCTCTCTATATACTGTCTCTGTACTGTCTCTGTATATTAGAGGGTCAGCTCTACAGGACACATCTCTCTATATACTGTCTCTGTATATTAGAGGGTCAGCTCTGCAGGACACATCTCTCTATATACTGTCTCTGTATCCTCTCTGTATATTAGAGGGTCAGCTCTGCAGGACACATCTCTCTCTATATGCTTTCTCTGTATGTGTCCTGCAGAGCTGACCCTCTAATATACAGAGAGGATACAGAGACAGTATATAGAGAGATGTGTCCTGCAGAGCTGACCCTCTAATATACAGAGACAGTATATAGAGAGATGTGTCCTGCAGAGCTGACCCTCTAATATACAGAGAGGATACAGAGAAAGCATATAGAGAGAGATATTAGAGGGTCAGTTCTGCAGGACACATCTCTCTCTATATACAGTCTCTGTATATTAGAGGGTCAGCTCTGCAGGACACATCTCTCTCTATATACTGTCTCTGTATATTAAAGGGTCAGCTCTGCAGGACACATCTCTCTCTATATACTGTCTCTGCATTTTAGAGGGTCAGCTCTGCAGGACACCTCTCTCTATATACTGTCTCTGTATATTAGAGGGTCAGCTCTGCAGGACACATCTCTCTCTATATACTGTCTCCGAATATTAGAGTGTCAGCTCTGCAGGACACATCTCTCTCTATATTGTCTCTGTATATTAGAGGGTCAGCTCTGCAGGACACATCTCTCTATATACTGTCTCTGTATATTAGAAGGTCAGCTCTGCAGGACACATCTCTCTCTATATACTGTCTCTGTATATTAGAGGGTCAGCTCTGCAGGACACATCTCTCTCTATATTGTCTCTGTATATTAGAGTGTCAGCTCTGCAGGACACATCTCTCTATATACTGTCTCTGTATATTAGAGGGTCAGCTCTGCAGGACACATCTCTCTATATACTGTCTCTGTATATTAGAGTGTCAGCTCTGCAGGACACATCTCTCTCTATATACTGTCTCTGTATATTAGAGGGTCAGCTCTGCAGGACACATCTCTCTATATACTATCTCTGTAAATTAGAGGGTCAGCTCTGCAGGACACATCTCTCTATATACTGTCTCTGTATCCTCTCTGTATATTAGAGGGTCAGCTCTGCAGGACACATCTCTCTATGTACAGTCTCTGTATATTAGAGGGTCAGTTCTGCAGGACACATCTCTCTATATATACGGTCTCTGTATATTAGAGGGTCAGCTCTGCAGGACACATCTCTCTATATACTGTCTCTGTATCCTCTCTGTATATTAGAGGGTCAGCTCTGCAGGAAACATCTCTCTATATACTGTATCTTTATATTAGAGGGTCAGCTCTGCAGGACACATCTCTCTCTATATACTGTCTCTGTATATTAGAGGGTCAGCTCTGCAGGACACATCTCTCTATATACAGTCTCTGTATCCTCTCTGTATATTAGAGGGTCAGCTCTGCAGGACACATCTCTCTATATATACCGTCTCTGCATATTAGAGGGTCAGCTCTGCAGGACACATCTCTCTATATACTGTCTCTGTATATTAGAGGGTCAGCTCTGCAGGACACATCTCTCTCTATATTGTCTCTGTATATTAGAGGGTCAGCTCTGCAGGACACATCTCTCTATATACTGTCTCTGTATATTAGAAGGTCAGCTCTGCAGGACACATCTCTCTCTATATACTGTCTCTGTATATTAGAGGGTCAGCTCTGCAGGACACATCTCTCTCTATATTGTCTCTGTATATTAGAGTGTCAGCTCTGCAGGACACATCTCTCTGTATACTATCTCTGTATATTAGAGGGTCAGCTCTGCAGGACACATCTCTCTCTATACTGTCTCTATATATTAGAGGGTCAGCTCTGCAGGACACATCTCTCTCTATATGCTTTCTCTGTATATTAGAGGGTCAGCTCTGCAGGACACATCTCTCTATATACTGTCTCTGTATCCTCTCTGTATATTAGAGGGTCAGCTCTGCAGAACACATCTCTCTATATACTGTCTCTGTATATTAGAGGGTCAGCTCTGCAGGACACATCTCTCTATATACTGTCTCTGTATATTAGAGGGTCAGCTCTGCAGGACACATCTCTCTATATACTGTCTCTGTATATTAGAGTGTCAGCTCTGCAGGACACCTCTCTCTATATATACTATCTCCTCTCTGTATATTAGAGGGTCAGCTCTGCAGGTCACATCTCTCTATACATACTGTCTCTGTATCCTCTCTGTATATTCGAGGGTCAGCTCTGCAGGACACATCTCTCTATATACTGTCTCTGTATATACGAGGGTCAGCTCTGCAGGACACATCTCTCTCTATATACTGTCTCTGTATATTAGAGGGTCAGCTCTGCAGGACACATCTCTCTATATACTATCTCTGTAAATTAGAGGGTCAGCTCTGCAGGACACATCTCTCTATATACTGTCTCTGTTTATTCTCTGTATGTTAGAGTGTCAGCTCTGCAGGACACATCTCTCTATATACTGTCTCTGTATATTAGAGGGTCAGCTCTGCAGGACACATCTCTCTATATACTGTCTCTGTATCCTTTCTGTATATTAGAGTGTCAGCTCTGCAGGACACATCTCTCTATGTATACTGTCTCTGTATATTAGAGGGTCAGCTCTGCAGGACACATCTCCCTCTATATACTGTCTCTGTATATTAGAGGGTCAGCTCTGCAGGACATCTCTCTCTATATACTGTCTCTGTATATTAGAGGGTCAGCTCTGCAGGACACATCTCTCTATATACTGTCTCTGTATATTAGAGGGTCAGCTCTGCAGGACACATCTCCCTCTATATACTGTCTCTGTATATTAGAGGGTCAGCTCTGCAGGACATCTCCCTCTATATACTGTCTCTGTATATTAGAGGGTCAGCTCTGCAGGACACATCTCTCTATATACTGTCTCTGTATCCTCTCTGTATATTAGAGGGTCAGCTCTGCAGGACACATCTCTCTCTATATACCGTCTCTGCATATTAGAGGGTCAGCTCTGCAGGACACATCTCTCTATATACAGTCTCTGTATATTAGATTGTCAGCTCTGCAGGACACATCTCTCTATATACTGTCTCTGTATATTAGAGGGTCAGCTCTGCAGGACACATCTCTCTCTATATTGTCTCTGTATATTAGAGTGTCAGTTCTGCAGGACACATCTCCCTATATATATACTGTCTCTGTATCCTCTCTGTATATTAGAGGGTCAGCTCTGCAGGACAAATGTCTCTCTATATACTGTCTCTGTATATTAGAGGGTCAGCTCTGCAGGACACATCTCTCTATATACTGTCTCTGTATATTAGAGTGTCAGCTCTGCAGGACACATCTCTCTATATATACTGTCTCTGTATATTAGAGTGTCAGCTCTGCAGGACACATCTCTCTATATACTGTCTTAGTATCCTCTCTGTATATTAGAGGGTCAGCTCTGCAGGACACATCTCTCTATATACTGTCTCTGTATATTAGAGTGTCAGCTCTGCAGGACACATCTCTCTCTATATACTGTCTCTGTACTGTCTCTGTATATTAGAGGGTCAGCTTTACAGGACACATCTCTCTATATACTGTCTCTGTATATTAGAGGGTCAACTCTGCAGGACACATCTCTCTATATACTGTCTCTGTATATTAGAGGGTCAGCTCTGCAGGACACATCTCTCTCTATATACTGTCTCTATACTGTCTCTGTATATTAGAGGGTCAGCTCTACAGGACACATCTCTCTATATACTGTCTCTGTATATTAGAGGGTCAGCTCTGCAGGACACATCTCTCTATATACTGTCTCTGTATATTAGAGTGTCAGCTCTGCAGGACACATCTCTCTATATACTGTCTCTGTATCCTCTCTGTATATTAGAGTGTCAGCTCTGCAGGACACATCTCTCTATATACAGTCTCTGTATCCTCGCTGTATATTAGAGGGTCAGCTCTGCAGGACACATCTCCCTCTATATACTGTCTCTGTATCCTCTCTGTATATTAGAGTGTCAGCTCTGCAGGACACATCTCTCTATATACAGTCTCTGTATCCTCTCTGTATATTAGAGTGTCAGCTCTGCAGGACACATCTCTCTATATACTGTCTCTGTATATTAGAGGGTCAGCTCTGCAGGACACATCTCTCTATATACTGTCTCTGTATATTAGAGGGTCAGCTCTGCAGGACACCTCTCTCTATATACTCTGTCTCTGTATATTAGAGGGTCAGCTCTGCAGGACACATCTCTCTATATATACTGTCTCTGTATATTAGAGTGTCAGCTCTGCAGGATACATCTCTCTCTATATACTGTCTCTGTATATTAGAGGGTCAGCTCTGCAGGACACATCTCTCTCTATATTGTCTCTGTATATTAGAGGGTCAGCTCTGCAGGACACATCTCTCTATATACAGTCTCTGTATCCTCTCTGTATATTAGAGGGTCAGCTCTGCAGGACACATCTCTCTATATACTGTCTCTGTATATTAGAGGGTCAGCTCTGCAGGACACATCTCTCTATATACTCTCTCTGTATATTAGAGTGTCAGCTCTGCAGGACACATCTCTCTCTATATACTGTCTCTATACTGTCTCTGTATATTAGAGGGTCAGCTCTACAGGACACATCTCTCTATATACTGTCTCTGTATATTAGAGGGTCAGTTCTGCAGGACACATCTCTCTATATACTGTCTCTGTATATTAGAGGGTCAGCTCTGCAGGACACATCTCTATATACTGTCTCTGTATCCTCTCTGTATATTAGAGTGTCAGCTCTGCATTACACATCTCTCTATATACTGTCTCTGTATATTAGAGGGTCAGTTCTGCAGGACACATCTCTCTATATACTGTCTCTGTATATTAGAGGGTCAGCTCTGCAGGACACCTCTCTCTATATACTGTCTCTGTATATTAGAGGGTCAGCTCTGCAGGACACATCTCTCTATATACTGTCTCTGTATATTAGAGGGTCAGTTCTGCAGGACACATCTCTCTATATACTGTCTCTGTATATTAGAGTGTCAGCTCTGCAGGACACCTCTCTCTATATATACTGTCTCTGTATCCTCTCTGTATATTAGAGGGTCAGCTCTGCAGGTCACATCTCTCTATATATACTGTCTCTGTATCCTCTCTGTATATTAGAGGGTCAGCTCTGCAGGACACATCTCTCTATATACTGTCTCTGTATATACGAGGGTCAGCTCTGCAGGACACATCTCTCTCTATATACTGTCTCTGTATATTAGAGGGTCAGCTCTGCAGGACACATATCTCTATATACTGTCTCTGTATATTAGAGTGTCAGCTCTGCAGGACACATCTCTCTCTATATACTGTCTCTGTATATTAGAGGGTCAGCTCTGCAGGACACATCTCTCTATATACTGTCTCTGTATATTAGAGTGTCAGCTCTGCAGGACACATCTCTCTCTATATACTATCTCTGTAAATTAGAGGGTCAGCTCTGCAGGACACATCTCTCTATATACTGTCTCTGTATATTAGAGTGTCAGCTCTGCAGGACACATCTCTCTGTATACTATCTCTGTATATTAGAGTGTCAGCTCTGCAGGACACATCTCTCTATATACAGTCTCTGTATCCTCGCTGTATATTAGAGGGTCAGCTCTGCAGGACACATCTCCCTCTATATACTGTCTCTGTATCCTCTCTGTATATTAGAGTGTCAGCTCTGCAGGACACATCTCTCTATATACTGTCTCTGTATATTAGAGGGTCAGCTCTGCAGGACACATCTCTCTCTATACTGTCTCTATATATTAGAGGGTCAGCTCTGCAGGACACATCTCTCTCTATATGCTTTCTCTGTATATTAGAGGGTCAGCTCTGCAGGACACATCTCTCTATTTACTGTCTCTGTATCCTCTCTGTATATTAGAGGGTCAGCTCTGCAGGACACATCTCTCTATATACTGTCTCTGTATCCTCTCTGTATATTAGAGGGTCAGCTCTGCAGGACACATCTCTCTATATACTGTATCTGTATATTAGAGGGTCAGCTCTGCAGGACACCTCTCTCTATATACTGTCTCTGTATATTAGAGTGTCAGCTCTGCAGGACACATCTCTCTCTATATACTGTCTCTGTATATTAAAGGGTCAGCTCTGCAGGACACATCTCTCTCTATATACTGTCTCTGCATATTAGAGGGTCAGCTCTGCAGGACACATCTCTCTATATACAGTCTCTGTATATTCGAGTGTCAGCTCTGCAGGACACATCTCTCTATATACTGTCTCTGTATATTAGAGGGTCAGCTCTGCAGGACACATCTCTCTCTATATACTGTCTCCGAATATTAGAGTGTCAGCTCTGCAGGACACATCTCTCTCTATATTGTCTCTGTATATTAGAGGGTCAGCTCTGCAGGACACATCTCTCTATATACTGTCTCTGTATATTAGAAGGTCAGCTCTGCAGGACACATCTCTTTCTATATACTGTCTCTGTATATTAGAGGGTCAGCTCTGCAGGACACATCTCTCTGTATACTATCTCTGTATATTAGAGGGTCAGCTCTGCAGGACACATCTCTCTCTATACTGTCTCTATATATTAGAGGGTCAGCTCTGCAGGACACATCTCTCTCTATATGCTTTCTCTGTATATTAGAGGGTCAGCTCTGCAGGACACATCTCTCTATATACTGTCTCTGTATCCTCTCTGTATATTAGAGGGTCAGCTCTGCAGGACACATCTCTCTATATACTGCCTCTGTATATTAGAGGGTCAGCTCTGCAGGACACATCTCTCTATATACTGTCTCTGTATATTAGAGGGTCAGCTCTGCAGGACACATCTCTCTATATACTGTCTCTGTATATTAGAGGGTCAGCTCTGCAGGACACATCTCTCTATATACTGTCTCTGTATATTAGAGGGTCAGCTCTGCAGGACACATCTCTCTATATACTGTCTCTGTATATTAGAGGGTCAGCTCTGCAGGACACATCTCTCTATATACTGTCTCTGTATATTAGAGTGTCAGCTCTGCAGGACACCTCTCTCTATATACTGTCTCTGTATCCTCTCTGTATATTAGAGGGTCAGCTCTGCAGGACACATCTCTCTATATACTGTCTCTGTATATTAGAGGGTCAGTTCTGCAGGACACATCTCTCTCTATATACAGTCTCTGTATATTAGAGGGTCAGCTCTGCAGGACACATCTCTCTATATACTGTCTCTGTATATTAAAGGGTCAGCTCTGCAGGACACATCTCTCTATATACTGTCTCTGTATATTAGAATGTCAGCTCTGCAGGACACATCTCTCTATATACTGTCTCTGTATATTAGAGTGTCAGCTCTGCAGGACACATCTCTCTATATACAGTCTCTGTATCCTCTCTGTATATTAGAGGGTCAGCTCTGCAGGACACATCTCTCTCTATATACCGTCTCTGCATATTAGAGGGTCAGCTCTGCAGGACACATCTCTCTATATACAGTCTCTGTATATTAGAGGGTCAGCTCTGCAGGACACATCTCTCTCTATACTGTCTCTGTATCCTCTCTGTATATTAGAGGGTCAGCTCTGCAGGACACATCTCTCTATATACTGTATCTGTATATTAGAGGGTCAGCTCTGCAGGACACCTCTCTCTATATACTGTCTCTGTATATTAGAGTGTCAGCTCTGCAGGACACATCTCTCTCTATATACTGTCTCTGTATATTAAAGGGTCAGCTCTGCAGGACACATCTCTCTCTATATACTGTCTCTGCATATTAGAGGGTCAGCTCTGCAGGACACATCTCTCTATATACAGTCTCTGTATATTCGAGTGTCAGCTCTGCAGGACACATCTCTCTATATACTGTCTCTGTATATTAGAGGGTCAGCTCTGCAGGACACATCTCTCTCTATATACTGTCTCCGAATATTAGAGTGTCAGCTCTGCAGGACACATCTCTCTCTATATTGTCTCTGTATATTAGAGGGTCAGCTCTGCAGGACACATCTCTCTCTATATGCTTTCTCTGTATATTAGAGGGTCAGCTCTGCAGGACACATCTCTCTATTTACTGTCTCTGTATCCTCTCTGTATATTAGAGGGTCAGCTCTGCAGGACACATCTCTCTATATACTGTCTCTGTATATTAGAGGGTCAGCTCTGCAGAACACATCTCTCTATATACTGTCTCTGTATATTAGAGGGTCAGCTCTGCAGGACACATCTCTCTATATACTGTCTCTGTATATTAGAGGGTCAGCTCTGCAGGACACATCTCTCTATATACTGTCTCTGTATCCTCTCTGTATATTAGAGGGTCAGCTCTGCAGGACACATCTCTCTATATACTGTATCTGTATATTAGAGGGTCAGCTCTGCAGGACACCTCTCTCTATATACTGTCTCTGTATATTAGAGTGTCAGCTCTGCAGGACACATCTCTCTCTATATACTGTCTCTGTATATTAAAGGGTCAGCTCTGCAGGACACATCTCTCTCTATATACTGTCTCTGCATATTAGAGGGTCAGCTCTGCAGGACACATCTCTCTATATACAGTCTCTGTATATTCGAGTGTCAGCTCTGCAGGACACATCTCTCTATATACTGTCTCTGTATATTAGAGGGTCAGCTCTGCAGGACACATCTCTCTATATACTGTCTCTGTATCCTCTCTGTATATTAGAGGGTCAGCTCTACAGAACACATCTCTCTATATACTGTCTCTGTATATTAGAGGGTCAGCTCTGCAGGACACATCTCTCTATATACTGTCTCTGTATATTAGAGGGTCAGCTCTGCAGGACACATCTCTCTATATACTGTCTCTGTATATTAGAGTGTCAGCTCTGCAGGACACCTCTCTCTATATATACTGTCTCTGTATCCTCTCTGTATATTAGAGGGTCAGCTCTGCAGGTCACATCTCTCTATATATACTGTCTCTGTATCCTCTCTGTATATTAGAGGGTCAGCTCTGCAGGACACATCTCTCTATATACTGTCTCTGTATATACGAGGGTCAGCTCTGCAGGACACATCTCTCTCTATATACTGTCTCTGTATATTAGAGTGTCAGCTCTGCAGGACACATCTCTCTCTATATACTATCTCTGTAAATTAGAGGGTCAGCTCTGCAGGACATATCTCTCTATATACTGTCTCTGTATCCTCTCTGTATATTAGAGGGTCAGCTCTGCAGGACACATCTATCTATATACTGTCTCTGTATCCTCTCTGTATATTAGAGGGTCAGCTCTGCAGGACACATCTCTCTATGTACAGTCTCTGTATATTAGAGGGTCAGTTCTGCAGGACACATCTCTCTATATACGGTCTCTGTATATTAGAGGGTCAGCTCTGCAGGACACATCTCTCTATATACTGTCTCTGTATCCTCTCTGTATATTAGAGGGTCAGCTCTGCAGGACACATCTCTCTATATACTGTATCTGTATATTAGAGGGTCAGCTCTGCAGGACACATCTCTCTATATACTGTCTCTGTATATTAGAGGGTCAGCTCTGCAGGACACATCTCTCTATATACTGTCTCTGTATATTAGAGTGTCAGCTCTGCAGGACACCTCTCTCTATATACTGTCTCTGTATCCTCTCTGTATATTAGAGGGTCAGCTCTGCAGGACACATCTCTCTATATACTGTCTCTGTATATTAGAGGGTCAGTTCTGCAGGACACATCTCTCTCTATATACAGTCTCTGTATATTAGAGGGTCAGCTCTGCAGGACACATTTCTCTATATACTGTCTCTGTATATTAAAGGGTCAGCTCTGCAGGACACATCTCTCTATATACTGTCTCTGTATATTAGAATGTCAGCTCTGCAGGACACATCTCTCTATATACTGTCTCTGTATATTAGAGTGTCAGCTCTGCAGGACACATCTCTCTATATACTGTCTCTGTATATTAAAGGGTCAGCTCTGCAGGACACATCTCTCTCAATATACTGTCTCTGCATATTAGAGGGTCAGCTCTGCAGGACACATCTCTCTATATACAGTCTCTGTATATTCGAGTGTCAGCTCTGCAGGACACATCTCTCTATATACTGTCTCTGTATATTAAAGGGTCAGCTCTGCAGGACACATCTCTCTCTATATTGTCTCTGTATATTAGAGGGTCAGCTCTGCAGGACACATCTCTCTATATACTGTCTCTGTATATTAGAAGGTCAGCTCTGCAGGACACATCTCTCTCTATATACTGTCTCTGTATATTAGAGGGTCAGCTCTGCAGGACACATCTCTCTCTATATTGTCTCTGTATATTAGAGTGTCAGCTCTGCAGGACACATCTCTCTGTATACTATCTCTGTATATTAGAGGGTCAGCTCTGCAGGACACATCTCTCTCTATACTGTCTCTATATATTAGAGGGTCAGCTCTGCAGGACACATCTCTCTCTATATGCTTTCTCTGTATATTAGAGGGTCAGCTCTGCAGGACACATCTCTCTATTTACTGTCTCTGTATCCTCTCTGTATATTAGAGGGTCAGCTCTGCAGAACACATCTCTCTATATACTGTCTCTGTATATTAGAGGGTCAGCTCTGCAGGACACATCTCTCTATATACTGTCTCTGTATATTAGAGGGTCAGCTCTGCAGGACACATCTCTCTATATACTGTCTCTGTATCCTCTCTGTATATTAGAGGGTCAGCTCTGCAGGACACATCTCTCTATATACTGTATCTGTATATTAGAGGGTCAGCTCTGCAGGACACCTCTCTCTATATACTGTCTCTGTATATTAGAGTGTCAGCTCTGCAGGACACATCTCTCTCTATATACTGTCTCTGTATATTAAAGGGTCAGCTCTGCAGGACACATCTCTCTCTATATACTGTCTCTGCATATTAGAGGGTCAGCTCTGCAGGACACATCTCTCTATATACAGTCTCTGTATATTCGAGTGTCAGCTCTGCAGGACACATCTCTCTATATACTGTCTCTGTATATTAGAGGGTCAGCTCTGCAGGACACATCTCTCTCTATATACTGTCTCCGAATATTAGAGTGTCAGCTCTGCAGGACACATCTCTCTCTATATTGTCTCTGTATATTAGAGGGTCAGCTCTGCAGGACACATCTCTCTATATATTGTCTCTGTATATTAGAGTGTCAGCTCTGCAGGACACATCTCTCTGTATACTATCTCTGTATATTAGAGGGTCAGCTCTGCAGGACACATCTCTCTCTATACTGTCTCTATATATTAGAGGGTCAGCTCTGCAGGACACATCTCTCTCTATATGCTTTCTCTGTATATTAGAGGGTCAGCTCTGCAGGACACATCTCTCTATATACTGTCTCTGTATCCTCTCTGTATATTAGAGGGTCAGCTCTACAGAACACATCTCTCTATATACTGTCTCTGTATATTAGAGGGTCAGCTCTGCAGGACACATCTCTCTATATACTGTCTCTGTATATTAGAGGGTCAGCTCTGCAGGACACATCTCTCTATATACTGTCTCTGTATATTAGAGTGTCAGCTCTGCAGGACACCTCTCTCTATATATACTGTCTCTGTATCCTCTCTGTATATTAGAGGGTCAGCTCTGCAGGTCACATCTCTCTATATATACTGTCTCTGTATCCTCTCTGTATATTAGAGGGTCAGCTCTGCAGGACACATCTCTCTATATACTGTCTCTGTATATACGAGGGTCAGCTCTGCAGGACACATCTCTCTCTATATACTGTCTCTGTATATTAGAGGGTCAGCTCTGCAGGACACATCTCTCTCTATATACTATCTCTGTAAATTAGAGGGTCAGCTCTGCAGGACATATCTCTCTATATACTGTCTCTGTATCCTCTCTGTATATTAGAGGGTCAGCTCTGCAGGACACATCTCTCTATGTACAGTCTCTGTATATTAGAGGGTCAGTTCTGCAGGACACATCTCTCTATATACGGTCTCTGTATATTAGAGGGTCAGCTCTGCAGGACACATCTCTCTATATACTGTCTCTGTATCCTCTCTGTATATTAGAGGGTCAGCTCTGCAGGACACATCTCTCTATATACTGTATCTGTATATTAGAGGGTCAGCTCTGCAGGACACATCTCTCTATATACTGTCTCTGTATATTAGAGGGTCAGCTCTGCAGGACACATCTCTCTATATACTGTCTCTGTATATTAGAGTGTCAGCTCTGCAGGACACCTCTCTCTATATACTGTCTCTGTATCCTCTCTGTATATTAGAGGGTCAGCTCTGCAGGACACATCTCTCTATATACTGTCTCTGTATATTAGAGGGTCAGTTCTGCAGGACACATCTCTCTCTATATACAGTCTCTGTATATTAGAGGGTCAGCTCTGCAGGACACATCTCTCTATATACTGTCTCTGTATATTAAAGGGTCAGCTCTGCAGGACACATCTCTCTATATACTGTCTCTGTATATTAGAATGTCAGCTCTGCAGGACACATCTCTCTATATACTGTCTCTGTATATTAGAGTGTCAGCTCTGCAGGACACATCTCTCTATATACAGTCTCTGTATCCTCTCTGTATATTAGAGGGTCAGCTCTGCAGGACACATCTCTCTCTATATACCGTCTCTGCATATTAGAGGGTCAGCTCTGCAGGACACATCTCTCTATATACAGTCTCTGTATATTAGAGTGTCAGCTCTGCAGGACACATCTCTCTATATACTGTCTCTGTATATTAGAGGGTCAGCTCTGCAGGACACATCTCTCTCTATATACTGTCTCCATATATTAGAGTGTCAGCTCTGCAGGACACATCTCTCTCTATATTGTCTCTGTATATTAGAGGGTCAGCTCTGCAGGACACATCTCTCTATATACAGTCTCTGTATATTCGAGTGTCAGCTCTGCAGGACACATCTCTCTATATACTGTCTCTGTATATTAGAGGGTCAGCTCTGCAGGACACATCTCTCTCTATATACTGTCTCCGAATATTAGAGTGTCAGCTCTGCAGGACACATCTCTCTCTATATTGTCTCTGTATATTAGAGGGTCAGCTCTGCAGGACACATCTCTCTATATACTGTCTCTGTATATTATAAGGTCAGCTCTGCAGGACACATCTCTCTCTATATACTGTCTCTGTATATTAAAGGGTCAGCTCTGCAGGACACATCTCTCTCTATACTGTCTCTATATATTAGAGGGTCAGCTCTGCAGGACACATCTCTCTCTATATGCTTTCTCTGTATATTAGAGGGTCAGCTCTGCAGGACACATCTCTCTATTTACTGTCTCTGTATATTAGAGGGTCAGCTCTGCAGAACACATCTCTCTATATACCGTCTCTGTATATTAGAGGGTCAGCTCTGCAGGACACATCTCTCTATATACTGTCTCTGTATATTAGAGGGTCAGCTCTGCAGGACACATCTCTCTATATACTGTCTCTGTATATTAGAGTGTCAGCTCTGCAGGACACCTCTCTCTATATATACTGTCTCTGTATCCTCTCTGTATATTAGAGGGTCAGCTCTGCAGGACACATCTATCTATATACTGTCTCTGTATCCTCTCTGTATATTAGAGGGTCAGCTCTGCAGGACACATCTCTCTATATACGGTCTCTGTATATTAGAGGGTCAGCTCTGAAAGGACACATCTCTCTATATACTGTCTCTGTATCCTCTCTGTATATTAGAGGGTCAGCTCTGCAGGACACATCTTTCTATATACTGTATCTGTATATTAGAGGGTCAGCTCTGCAGGACACATCTCTCTATATACTGTCTCTGTATATTAGAGGGTCAGCTCTGCAGGACACATCTCTCTATATACTGTCTCTGTATATTAGAGTGTCAGCTCTGCAGGACACCTCTCTCTATATACTGTCTCTGTATCCTCTCTGTATATTAGAGGGTCAGCTCTGCAGGACACATCTCTCTATATACTGTCTCTGTATATTAGAGGGTCAGTTCTGCAGGACACATCTCTCTCTATATACAGTCTCTGTATATTAGAGGGTCAGCTCTGCAGGACACATCTCTCTATATACTGTCTCTGTATATTAAAGGGTCAGCTCTGCAGGACACATCTCTCTATATACAGTCTCTGTATCCTCTCTGTATATTAGAGGGTCAGCTCTGCAGGACACATCTCTCTCTATATACCGTCTCTGCATATTAGAGGGTCAGCTCTGCAGGACACATCTCTCTATATACAGTCTCTGTATATTAGAGTGTCAGCTCTGCAGGACACATCTCTCTATATACTGTCTCTGTATATTAGAGGGTCAGCTCTGCAGGACACATCTCTCTCTATATACTGTCTCCATATATTAGAGTGTCAGCTCTGCAGGACACATCTCTCTCTATATTGTCTCTGTATATTAGAGGGTCAGCTCTGCAGGACACATCTCTCTATATACTGTATCTGTATATTAGAGGGTCAGCTCTGCAGGACACCTCTCTCTATATACTGTCTCTGTATATTAGAGTGTCAGCTCTGCAGGACACATCTCTCTCTATATACTGTCTCTGTATATTAAAGGGTCAGCTCTGCAGGACACATCTCTCTCAATATACTGTCTGCATATTAGAGGGTCAGCTCTGCAGGACACATCTCTCTATATACAGTCTCTGTATATTCGAGTGTCAGCTCTGCAGGACACATCTCTCTATATACTGTCTCTGTATATTAGAAGGTCAGCTCTGCAGGACACATCTCTCTCTATATACTGTCTCTGTATATTAGAGGGTCAGCTCTGCAGGACACATCTCTCTCTATATTGTCTCTGTATATTAGAGGGTCAGCTCTGCAGGACACATCTCTCTGTATACTATCTCTGTATATTAGAGGGTCAGCTCTGCAGGACACATCTCTCTCTATACTGTCTCTATATATTAGAGGGTCAGCTCTGCAGGACACATCTCTCTCTATATGCTTTCTCTGTATATTAGAGGGTCAGCTCTGCAGGACACATCTCTCTATTTACTGTCTCTGTATCCTCTCTGTATATTAGAGGGTCAGCTCTGCAGAACACATCTCTCTATATACTGTCTCTGTATATTAGAGGGTCAGCTCTGCAGGACACATCTCTCTATATACTGTCTCTGTATATTAGAGGGTCAGCTCTGCAGGACACATCTCTCTATATACTGTCTCTGTATCCTCTCTGTATATTAGAGGGTCAGCTCTGCAGGACACATCTCTCTATATACTGTATCTGTATATTAGAGGGTCAGCTCTGCAGGACACCTCTCTCTATATACTGTCTCTGTATATTAGAGTGTCAGCTCTGCAGGACACATCTCTCTCTATATACTGTCTCTGTATATTAAAGGGTCAGCTCTGCAGGACACATCTCTCTCTATATACTGTCTCTGCATATTAGAGGGTCAGCTCTGCAGGACACATCTCTCTATATACAGTCTCTGTATATTCGAGTGTCAGCTCTGCAGGACACATCTCTCTATATACTGTCTCTGTATATTAGAGGGTCAGCTCTGCAGGACACATCTCTCTCTATATTGTCTCTGTATATTAGAGTGTCAGCTCTGCAGGACACATCTCTCTGTATACTATCTCTGTATATTAGAGGGTCAGCTCTGCAGGACACATCTCTCTCTATACTGTCTCTATATATTAGAGGGTCAGCTCTGCAGGACACATCTCTCTCTATATGCTTTCTCTGTATATTAGAGGGTCAGCTCTGCAGGACACATCTCTCTATATACTGTCTCTGTATCCTCTCTGTATATTAGAGGGTCAGCTCTACAGAACACATCTCTCTATATACTGTCTCTGTATATTAGAGGGTCAGCTCTGCAGGACACATCTCTCTATATACTGTCTCTGTATATTAGAGGGTCAGCTCTGCAGGACACATCTCTCTATATACTGTCTCTGTATATTAGAGTGTCAGCTCTGCAGGACACCTCTCTCTATATATACTGTCTCTGTATCCTCTCTGTATATTAGAGGGTCAGCTCTGCAGGTCACATCTCTCTATATATACTGTCTCTGTATCCTCTCTGTATATTAGAGGGTCAGCTCTGCAGGACACATCTCTCTATATACTGTCTCTGTATATACGAGGGTCAGCTCTGCAGGACACATCTCTCTCTATATACTGTCTCTGTATATTAGAGGGTCAGCTCTGCAGGACACATCTCTCTCTATATACTGTCTCTGTATATTAGAGTGTCAGCTCTGCAGGACACATCTCTCTCTATATACTATCTCTGTAAATTAGAGGGTCAGCTCTGCAGGACATATCTCTCTATATACTGTCTCTGTATCCTCTCTGTATATTAGAGGGTCAGCTCTGCAGGACACATCTATCTATATACTGTCTCTGTATCCTCTCTGTATATTAGAGGGTCAGCTCTGCAGGACACATCTCTCTATGTACAGTCTCTGTATATTAGAGGGTCAGTTCTGCAGGACACATCTCTCTATATACTGTCTCTGTATCCTCTCTGTATATTAGAGGGTCAGCTCTGCAGGACACATCTCTCTATGTACAGTCTCTGTATATTAGAGGGTCAGCTCTGCAGGACACATCTCTCTATATACTGTCTCTGTATATTAGAGTGTCAGCTCTGCAGGACACATCTCTCTCTATATACTGTCTCTGTATATTAAAGGGTCAGCTCTGCAGGACACATCTCTCTCAATATACTGTCTCTGCATATTAGAGGGTCAGCTCTGCAGGACACATCTCTCTATATACAGTCTCTGTATATTCGAGTGTCAGCTCTGCAGGACACATCTCTCTATATACTGTCTCTGTATATTAGAGGGTCAGCTCTGCAGGACACATCTCTCTCTATATACTGTCTCCGAATATTAGAGTGTCAGCTCTGCAGGACACATCTCTCTCTATATTGTCTCTGTATATTAGAGGGTCAGCTCTGCAGGACACATCTCTCTATATACTGTCTCTGTATATTAGAAGGTCAGCTCTGCAGGACACATCTCTCTCTATATACTGTCTCTGTATATTAGAGGGTCAGCTCTGCAGGACACATCTCTCTCTATATTGTCTCTGTATATTAGAGTGTCAGCTCTGCAGGACACATCTCTCTGTATACTATCTCTGTATATTAGAGGGTCAGCTCTGCAGGACACATCTCTCTATATACAGTCTCTGTATCCTCTCTGTATATTAGAGGGTCGGCTCTGCAGGACACATCTCTCTATATACTGTCTCTGTATCCTCTCTGTATATTAGAGGGTCAGCTCTGCAGAACACATCTCTCTATATACCGTCTCTGTATATTAGAGGGTCAGCTCTGCAGGACACATCTCTCTATATACTGTCTCTGTATATTAGAGGGTCAGCTCTGCAGGACACATCTCTCTATATACTGTCTCTGTATATTAGAGTGTCAGCTCTGCAGGACACCTCTCTCTATATATACTGTCTCTGTATCCTCTCTGTATATTAGAGGGTCAGCTCTGCAGGACACATCTATCTATATACTGTCTCTGTATCCTCTCTGTATATTAGAGGGTCAGCTCTGCAGGACACATCTCTCTATATACTGTCTCTGTATATTAGAGGGTCAGTTCTGCAGGACACATCTCTCTCTATATACAGTCTCTGTATATTAGAGGGTCAGCTCTGCAGGACACATCTCTCTATATACTGTCTCTGTATATTAAAGGGTCAGCTCTGCAGGACACATCTCTCTCTATATACTGTCTCTGTATATTACAGGGTCAGCTCTGCAGGACACATCTCTCTATATACAGTCTCTGTATCCTCTCTGTATATTAGAGGGTCAGCTCTGCAGGACACATCTCTCTCTATATACCGTCTCTGCATATTAGAGGGTCAGCTCTGCAGGACACATCTCTCTATATACAGTCTCTGTATATTAGAGTGTCAGCTCTGCAGGACACATCTCTCTATATACTGTCTCTGTATATTAGAGGGTCAGCTCTGCAGGACACATCTCTCTCTATATACTGTCTCCATATATTAGAGTGTCAGCTCTGCAGGACACATCTCTCTCTATATTGTCTCTGTATATTAGAGGGTCAGCTCTGCAGGACACATCTCTCTATATACTGTATCTGTATATTAGAGGGTCAGCTCTGCAGGACACCTCTCTCTATATACTGTCTCTGTATATTAGAGTGTCAGCTCTGCAGGACACATCTCTCTCTATATACTGTCTCTGTATATTAAAGGGTCAGCTCTGCAGGACACATCTCTCTCAATATACTGTCTGCATATTAGAGGGTCAGCTCTGCAGGACAGATCTCTCTATATACAGTCTCTGTATATTCGAGTGTCAGCTCTGCAGGACACATCTCTCTATATACTGTCTCTGTATATTAGAAGGTCAGCTCTGCAGGACACATCTCTCTCTATATACTGTCTCTGTATATTAGAGGGTCAGCTCTGCAGGACACATCTCTCTCTATATTGTCTCTGTATATTAGAGTGTCAGCTCTGCAGGACACATCTCTCTGTATACTATCTCTGTATATTAGAGGGTCAGCTCTGCAGGACACATCTCTCTCTATACTGTCTCTATATATTAGAGGGTCAGCTCTGCAGGACACATCTCTCTCTATATGCTTTCTCTGTATATTAGAGGGTCAGCTCTGCAGGACACATCTCTCTATTTACTGTCTCTGTATCCTCTCTGTATATTAGAGGGTCAGCTCTGCAGAACACATCTCTCTATATACAGTCTCTGTATATTCGAGTGTCAGCTCTGCAGGACACATCTCTCTATATACTGTCTCTGTATATTAGAAGGTCAGCTCTGCAGGACACATCTCTCTCTATATACTGTCTCTGTATATTAGAGGGTCAGCTCTGCAGGACACATCTCTCTCTATACTGTCTCTGTATATTAGAGGGTCAGCTCTGCAGGACACATCTCTCTATATACTGTCTCTGTATATTAGAGGGTCAGCTCTGCAGGACACATCTCTCTATATACTGTCTCTGTATCCTCTCTGTATATTAGAGGGTCAGCTCTGCAGGACACATCTCTCTATATACTGTATCTGTATATTAGAGGGTCAGCTCTGCAGGACACCTCTCTCTATATACTGTCTCTGTATATTAGAGTGTCAGCTCTGCAGGACACATCTCTCTCTATATACTGTCTCTGTATATTAAAGGGTCAGCTCTGCAGGACACATCTCTCTCTATATACTGTCTCTGCATATTAGAGGGTCAGCTCTGCAGGACACATCTCTCTATATACAGTCTCTGTATATTCGAGTGTCAGCTCTGCAGGACACATCTCTCTATATACTGTCTCTGTATATTAGAGGGTCAGCTCTGCAGGACACATCTCTCTCTATATACTGTCTCCGAATATTAGAGTGTCAGCTCTGCAGGACACATCTCTCTCTATATTGTCTCTGTATATTAGAGGGTCAGCTCTGCAGGACACATCTCTCTATATACTGTCTCTGTATATTAGAAGGTCAGCTCTGCAGGACACATCTCTCTCTATATACTGTCTCTGTATATTAGAGGGTCAGCTCTGCAGGACACATCTCTCTCTATATTGTCTCTGTATATTAGAGTGTCAGCTCTGCAGGACACATCTCTCTGTATACTATCTCTGTATATTAGAGGGTCAGCTCTGCAGGACACATCTCTCTCTATACTGTCTCTATATATTAGAGGGTCAGCTCTGCAGGACACATCTCTCTCTATATGCTTTCTCTGTATATTAGAGGGTCAGCTCTGCAGGACACATCTCTCTATATACTGTCTCTGTATCCTCTCTGTATATTAGAGGGTCAGCTCTACAGAACACATCTCTCTATATACTGTCTCTGTATATTAGAGGGTCAGCTCTGCAGGACACATCTCTCTATATACTGTCTCTGTATATTAGAGGGTCAGCTCTGCAGGACACATCTCTCTATATACTGTCTCTGTATATTAGAGTGTCAGCTCTGCAGGACACCTCTCTCTATATATACTGTCTCTGTATCCTCTCTGTATATTAGAGGGTCAGCTCTGCAGGTCACATCTCTCTATATATACTGTCTCTGTATCCTCTCTGTATATTAGAGGGTCAGCTCTGCAGGACACATCTCTCTATATACTGTCTCTGTATATACGAGGGTCAGCTCTGCAGGACACATCTCTCTCTATATACTGTCTCTGTATATTAGAGGGTCAGCTCTGCAGGACACATCTCTCTCTATATACTGTCTCTGTATATTAGAGTGTCAGCTCTGCAGGACACATCTCTCTCTATATACTATCTCTGTAAATTAGAGGGTCAGCTCTGCAGGACATATCTCTCTATATACTGTCTCTGTATCCTCTCTGTATATTAGAGGGTCAGCTCTGCAGGACACATCTATCTATATACTGTCTCTGTATCCTCTCTGTATATTAGAGGGTCAGCTCTGCAGGACACATCTCTCTATGTACAGTCTCTGTATATTAGAGGGTCAGTTCTGCAGGACACATCTCTCTATATACGGTCTCTGTATATTAGAATGTCAGCTCTGCAGGACACATCTCTCTATATACTGTCTCTGTATATTAGAGTGTCAGCTCTGCAGGACACATCTCTCTATATACAGTCTCTGTATCCTCTCTGTATATTAGAGGGTCAGCTCTGCAGGACACATCTCTCTCTATATACCGTCTCTGCATATTAGAGGGTCAGCTCTGCAGGACACATCTCTCTATATACTGTCTCTGTATATTAGAGGGTCAGCTCTGCAGGACACATCTCTCTCTATATTGTCTCTGTATATTAGAGGGTCAGCTCTGCAGGACACATCTCTCTATATACTGTATCTGTATATTAGAGGGTCAGCTCTGCAGGACACATCTCTCTATATACTGTCTCTGTATATTAGAGTGTCAGCTCTGCAGGACACATCTCTCTCTATATACTGTCTCTGTATATTAAAGGGTCAGCTCTGCAGGACACATCTCTCTCAATATACTGTCTCTGTATATTCGAGTGTCAGCTCTGCAGGACACATCTCTCTATATACTGTCTCTGTATATTAGAGGGTCAGCTCTGCAGGACACATCTCTCTCTATATACTGTCTCCGAATATTAGAGTGTCAGCTCTGCAGGACACATCTCTCTCTATATTGTCTCTGTATATTAGAGGGTCAGCTCTGCAGGACACATCTCTCTATATACTGTCTCTGTATATTAGAAGGTCAGCTCTGCAGGACACATCTCTCTCTATATACTGTCTCTGTATATTAGAGGGTCAGCTCTGCAGGACACATCTCTCTCTATATTGTCTCTGTATATTAGAGTGTCAGCTCTGCAGGACACATCTCTCTGTATACTATCTCTGTATATTAGAGGGTCAGCTCTGCAGGACACATCTCTCTATATACTGTCTCTGTATCCTCTCTGTATATTAGAGGGTCAGCTCTGCAGAACACATCTCTCTATATACCGTCTCTGTATATTAGAGGGTCAGCTCTGCAGGACACATCTCTCTATATACTGTCTCTGTATATTAGAGGGTCAGCTCTGCAGGACACATCTCTCTATATACTGTCTCTGTATATTAGAGTGTCAGCTCTGCAGGACACCTCTCTCTATATATACTGTCTCTGTATCCTCTCTGTATATTAGAGGGTCAGCTCTGCAGGACACATCTATCTATATACTGTCTCTGTATCCTCTCTGTATATTAGAGGGTCAGCTCTGCAGGACACATCTCTCTATATACGGTCTCTGTATATTAGAGGGTCAGCTCTGCAGGACACATCTCTCTATATACTGTCTCTGTATCCTCTCTGTATATTAGAGGGTCAGCTCTGCAGGACACATCTTTCTATATACTGTATCTGTATATTAGAGGGTCAGCTCTGCAGGACACATCTCTCTATATACTGTCTCTGTATATTAGAGGGTCAGTTCTGCAGGACACCTCTCTCTATATACTGTCTCTGTATATTAAAGGGTCAGCTCTGCAGGACACATCTCTCTCTATATTGTCTCTGTATATTAGAGTGTCAGCTCTGCAGGACACATCTCTCTATATATTGTCTCTGTATATTAGAGTGTCAGCTCTGCAGGACACATCTCTCTATATACTGTCTCTGTATATTAGAGTGTCAGCTCTGCAGGACACCTCTCTCTATATACTGTCTCTGTATCCTCTCTGTATATTAGAGGGTCAGCTCTGCAGGACACATCTCTCTATATACTGTCTCTGTATATTAGAGGGTCAGTTCTGCAGGACACATCTCTCTCTATATACAGTCTCTGTATATTAGAGGGTCAGCTCTGCAGGACACATCTCTCTATATACTGTCTCTGTATATTAAAGGGTCAGCTCTGCAGGACACATCTCTCTCTATATACTGTCTCTGTATATTAGAGGGTCAGCTCTGCAGGACACATCTCTCTATATACAGTCTCTGTATCCTCTCTGTATATTAGAGGGTCAGCTCTGCAGGACACATCTCTCTCTATATACCGTCTCTGCATATTAGAGGGTCAGCTCTGCAGGACACATCTCTCTATATACAGTCTCTGTATATTAGAGTGTCAGCTCTGCAGGACACATCTCTCTACATACTGTCTCTGTATATTAGAGGGTCAGCTCTGCAGGACACATCTCTCTCTATATACTGTCTCCATATATTAGAGTGTCAGCTCTGCAGGACACATCTCTCTCTATATTGTCTCTGTATATTAGAGGGTCAGCTCTGCAGGACACATCTCTCTATATACTGTCTCTGTATATTAGAGTGTCAGCTCTGCAGGACACATCTCTCTCTATATACTGTCTCTGTATATTAAAGGGTCAGCTCTGCAGGACACATCTCTCTCTATATTGTCTCTGTATATTAGAGTGTCAGCTCTGCAGGACACATCTCTCTATATATTGTCTCTGTATATTAGAGTGTCAGCTCTGCAGGACACATCTCTCTATATACTGTCTCTGTATATTAGAAGGTCAGCTCTGCAGGACACATCTCTCTCTATATACTGTCTCTGTATATTAGAGGGTCAGCTCTGCAGGACACATCTCTCTCTATATTGTCTCTGTATATTAGAGTGTCAGCTCTGCAGGACACATCTCTCTGTATACTATCTCTGTATATTAGAGGGTCAGCTCTGCAGGACACATCTCTCTCTATACTGTCTCTATATATTAGAGGGTCAGCTCTGCAGGACACATCTCTCTCTATATGCTTTCTCTGTATATTAGAGGGTCAGCTCTGCAGGACACATCTCTCTATTTACTGTCTCTGTATCCTCTCTGTATATTAGAGGGTCAGCTCTGCAGAACACATCTCTCTATATACTGTCTCTGTATATTAGAGGGTCAGCTCTGCAGGACACATCTCTCTATATACTGTCTCTGTATATTAGAGGGTCAGCTCTGCAGGACACATCTCTCTATATACTGTCTCTGTATCCTCTCTGTATATTAGAGGGTCAGCTCTGCAGGACACATCTCTCTATATACTGTATCTGTATATTAGAGGGTCAGCTCTGCAGGACACCTCTCTCTATATACTGTCTCTGTATATTAGAGTGTCAGCTCTGCAGGACACATCTCTCTCTATATACTGTCTCTGTATATTAAAGGGTCAGCTCTGCAGGACACATCTCTCTCTATATACTGTCTCTGCATATTAGAGGGTCAGCTCTGCAGGACACATCTCTCTATATACTGTCTCTGTATATTCGAGTGTCAGCTCTGCAGGACACATCTCTCTATATACTGTCTCTGTATATTAGAGGGTCAGCTCTGCAGGACACATCTCTCTCTATATTGTCTCTGTATATTAGAGTGTCAGCTCTGCAGGACACATCTCTCTGTATACTATCTCTGTATATTAGAGGGTCAGCTCTCCAGGACACATCTCTCTCTATACTGTCTCTATATATTAGAGGGTCAGCTCTGCAGGACACATCTCTCTATATGCTTTCTCTGTATATTAGAGGGTCAGCTCTGCAGGACACATCTCTCTATATACTGTCTCTGTATCCTCTCTGTATATTAGAGGGTCAGCTCTACAGAACACATCTCTCTATATACTGTCTCTGTATATTAGAGGGTCAGCTCTGCAGGACACATCTCTCTATATACTGTCTCTGTATATTAGAGGGTCAGCTCTGCAGGACACATCTCTCTATATACTGTCTCTGTATATTAGAGTGTCAGCTCTGCAGGACACCTCTCTCTATATATACTGTCTCTGTATCCTCTCTGTATATTAGAGGGTCAGCTCTGCAGGTCACATCTCTCTATATATACTGTCTCTGTATCCTCTCTGTATATTAGAGGGTCAGCTCTGCAGGACACATCTCTCTATATACTGTCTCTGTATATACGAGGGTCAGCTCTGCAGGACACATCTCTCTCTATATACTGTCTCTGTATATTAGAGGGTCAGCTCTGCAGGACACATCTCTCTCTATATACTGTCTCTGTATATTAGAGTGTCAGCTCTGCAGGACACATCTCTCTCTATATACTATCTCTGTAAATTAGAGGGTCAGCTCTGCAGGACATATCTCTCTATATACTGTCTCTGTATCCTCTCTGTATATTAGAGGGTCAGCTCTGCAGGACACATCTATCTATATACTGTCTCTGTATCCTCTCTGTATATTAGAGGGTCAGCTCTGCAGGACACATCTCTCTATGTACAGTCTCTGTATATTAGAGGGTCAGTTCTGCAGGACACATCTCTCTATATACGGTCTCTGTATATTAGAGGGTCAGCTCTGCAGGACACATCTCTCTATATACTGTCTCTGTATCCTCTCTGTATATTAGAGGGTCAGCTCTGCAGGACACATCTCTCTATATACTGTATCTGTATATTAGAGGGTCAGCTCTGCAGGACACATCTCTCTATATACTGTCTCTGTATATTAGAGGGTCAGCTCTGCAGGACACATCTCTCTATATACTGTCTCTGTATATTAGAGTGTCAGCTCTGCAGGACACCTCTCTCTATATACTGTCTCTGTATCCTCTCTGTATATTAGAGGGTCAGCTCTGCAGGACACATCTCTCTATATACTGTCTCTGTATATTAGAGGGTCAGTTCTGCAGGACACATCTCTCTCTATATACAGTCTCTGTATATTAGAGGGTCAGCTCTGCAGGACACATCTCTCTATATACTGTCTCTGTATATTAAAGGGTCAGCTCTGCAGGACACATCTCTCTATATACTGTCTCTGTATATTAGAATGTCAGCTCTGCAGGACACATCTCTCTATATACTGTCTCTGTATATTAGAGTGTCAGCTCTGCAGGACACATCTCTCTATATACAGTCTCTGTATCCTCTCTGTATATTAGAGGGTCAGCTCTGCAGGACACATCTCTCTCTATATACCGTCTCTGCATATTAGAGGGTCAGCTCTGCAGGACACATCTCTCTATATACAGTCTCTGTATATTAGAGTGTCAGCTCTGCAGGACACATCTCTCTATATACTGTCTCTGTATATTAGAGGGTCAGCTCTGCAGGACACATCTCTCTCTATATTGTCTCTGTATATTAGAGGGTCAGCTCTGCAGGACACATCTCTCTATATACTGTATCTGTATATTAGAGGGTCAGCTCTGCAGGACACCTCTCTCTATATACTGTCTCTGTATATTAGAGTGTCAGCTCTGCAGGACACATCTCTCTCTATATACTGTCTCTGTATATTAAAGGGTCAGCTCTGCAGGACACATCTCTCTCAATATACTGTCTCTGCATATTAGAGGGTCAGCTCTGCAGGACACATCTCTCTATATACAGTCTCTGTATATTCGAGTGTCAGCTCTGCAGGACACATCTCTCTATATACTGTCTCTGTATATTAGAGGGTCAGCTCTGCAGGACACATCTCTCTCTATATACTGTCTCCGAATATTAGAGTGTCAGCTCTGCAGGACACATCTCTCTCTATATTGTCTCTGTATATTAGAGGGTCAGCTCTGCAGGACACATCTCTCTATATACTGTCTCTGTATATTAGAAGGTCAGCTCTGCAGGACACATCTCTCTCTATATACTGTCTCTGTATATTAGAGGGTCAGCTCTGCAGGACACATCTCTCCCTATATTGTCTCTGTATATTAGAGTGTCAGCTCTGCAGGACACATCTCTCTGTATACTATCTCTGTATATTAGAGGGTCAGCTCTGCAGGACACATCTCTCTATATACTGTCTCTGTATCCTCTCTGTATATTAGAGGGTCAGCTCTGCAGAACACATCTCTCTATATACCGTCTCTGTATATTAGAGGGTCAGCTCTGCAGGACACATCTCTCTATATACTGTCTCTGTATATTAGAGGGTCAGCTCTGCAGGACACATCTCTCTATATACTGTCTCTGTATATTAGAGTGTCAGCTCTGCAGGACACCTCTCTCTATATATACTGTCTCTGTATCCTCTCTGTATATTAGAGGGTCAGCTCTGCAGGACACATCTCTCTATATACGGTCTCTGTATATTAGAGGGTCAGCTCTGCAGGACACATCTCTCTATATACTGTCTCTGTATCCTCTCTGTATATTAGAGGGTCAGCTCTGCAGGACACATCTTTCTATATACTGTATCTGTATATTAGAGGGTCAGCTCTGCAGGACACATCTCTCTATATACTGTCTCTGTATATTAGAGGGTCAGCTCTGCAGGACACATCTCTCTATATACTGTCTCTGTATATTAGAGTGTCAGCTCTGCAGGACACCTCTCTCTATATACTGTCTCTGTATCCTCTCTGTATATTAGAGGGTCAGCTCTGCAGGACACATCTCTCTCTATATACAGTCTCTGTATATTAGAGGGTCAGCTCTGCAGGACACATCTCTCTATATACTGTCTCTGTATATTAAAGGGTCAGCTCTGCAGGACACATCTCTCTCTATATACTGTCTCTGTATATTAGAGGGTCAGCTCTGCAGGACACATCTCTCTATATACAGTCTCTGTATCCTCTCTGTATATTAGAGGGTCAGCTCTGCAGGACACATCTCTCTCTATATACCGTCTCTGCATATTAGAGTGTCAGCTCTGCAGGACACATCTCTCTATATACAGTCTCTGTATATTAGAGTGTCAGCTCTGCAGGACACATCTCTCTATATACTGTCTCTGTATATTAGAGGGTCAGCTCTGCAGGACACATCTCTCTCTATATACTGTCTCCATATATTAGAGTGTCAGCTCTGCAGGACACATCTCTCTCTATATTGTCTCTGTATATTAGAGGGTCAGCTCTGCAGGACACATCTCTCTATATACAGTCTCTGTATATTAGAGTGTCAGCTCTGCAGGACACATCTCTCTATATACTGTCTCTGTATATTAGAGGGTCAGCTCTGCAGGACACATCTCTCTCTATATACTGTCTCCATATATTAGAGTGTCAGCTCTGCAGGACACATCTCTCTCTATATACTGTCTCTGTATATTAGAGGGTCAGCTCTGCAGGACACATCTCTCTATATACTGTCTCTGTATATTAGAGTGTCAGCTCTGCAGGACACATCTCTCTGTATACTATCTCTGTATATTAGAGTGTCAGCTCTGCAGGACACATCTCTCTATATACTGTCTCTGTATATTAGAGGGTCAGCTCTGCAGGACACATCTCTCTCTATATACTGTCTCCATATATTAGAGTGTCAGCTCTGCAGGACACATCTCTCTCTATATACTGTCTCTGTATATTAGAGGGTCAGCTCTGCAGGACACATCTCTCTATATACTGTCTCTGTATATTAGAAGGTCAGCTCTGCAGGACACATCTCTCTCTATATACTGTCTCTGTATATTAGAGGGTCAGCTCTGCAGGACACATCTCTCTCTATATTGTCTCTGTATATTAGAGGGTCAGCTCTGCAGAACACATCTCTCTATATACTGTCTCTGTATCCTCTCTGTATATTAGAGGGTCAGCTCTGCAGAACACATCTCTCTATATACTGTCTCTGTATATTAGAGGGTCAGCTCTGCAGGACACATCTCTCTATATACTGTCTCTGTATATTAGAGGGTCAGCTCTGCAGGACACATCTCTCTATATACTGTCTCTGTATATTAGAGTGTCAGCTCTGCAGGACACCTCTCTCTATATATACTGTCTCTGTATCCTCTCTGTATATTAGAGTGTCAGCTCTGCAGGACACATCTCTCTGTATACTATCTCTGTATATTAGAGGGTCAGCTCTGCAGGACACATCTCTCTCTATACTGTCTCTATATATTAGAGGGTCAGCTCTGCAGAACACATCTCTCTATATACTGTCTCTGTATCCTCTCTGTATATTAGAGGGTCAGCTCTGCAGGACACATCTCTCTCTATATACTGTCTCCAAATATTAGAGGGTCAGCTCTGCAGGACACATCTCTCTATATACTGTCTCTGTATATTAGAGTGTCAGCTCTGCAGGACACCTCTCTCTATATATACGGTCTCTGTATCCTCTTTGTATATTCGAGGGTCAGCTCTGCAGGACACATCTCTCTATATACTGTCTCTGTATATACGAGGGTCAGCTCTGCAGGACACATCTCTCTCTATATACTGTCTCTGTATATTAGAGGGTCAGCTCTGCAGGACACATCTCTCTATATACTGTCTCTGTATATTAGAGGGTCAGCTCTGCAGGACACATCTCTCTATATATACCTGTCTCTATATGTTAGAGGGTCAGCTCTGCAGGACACATCTCTCTCTATACTGTCTCTATATATTAGAGGGTCAGCTCTGCAGGACACATCTCTCTATATATGCTTTCTCTGTATATTAGAGGGTCAGCTCTGCAGGACACATCTCTCTATATATGCTTTCTCTGTATATTAGAGGGTCAGCTCTGCAGGACACATCTCTCTATATACTGTCTCTGTATCCTCTCTGTATATTAGAGGGTCAGCTCTGCAGAACACATCTCTCTATATACTGTCTCTGTATATTAGAGGGTCAGCTCTGCAGGACACATCTCTCTATATACTGTCTCTGTATATTAGAGGGTCAGCTCTGCAGGACACATCTCTATATACTGTCTCTGTATCCTCTCTGTATATTAGAGTGTCAGCTCTGCAGGACACATCTCTCTATATACTGTCTCTGTATATTAGAGGGTCAGTTCTGCAGGACACATCTCTCTATATATACTGTCTCTGTATCCTCTCTGTATATTAGAGGGTCAGCTCTGCAGGACACATCTCTCTATATACTGTCTCTGTATCCTCTCTGTATATTAGAGTGTCAGCTCTGCAGGACACATCTCTCTATATACTGTCTCTGTATTCTCTCTGTATATTAGAGGGTCAGCTCTGCAGGACACATCTCTCTCTATATACTGTCTCTGTATATTAGAGGGTCAGTTCTGCAGGACACATCTCTCTATATACGGTCTCTGTATATTAGAGGGTCAGCTCTGCAGGACACATCTCTCTATATACTGTCTCTGTATCCTCTCTGTATATTAGAGTGTCAGCTCTGCAGGACACATCTCTCTATATACTGTCTCTGTATATTAGAGGGTCAGCTCTGCAGGACACATCTCTCTATATACAGTCTCTGTATCCTCTCTGTATATTAGAGGGTCAGCTCTGCAGGACACCTCTCTCTATATACTGTCTCTGTATCCTCTCTGTATATTAGATGGTCAGCTCTGCAGGACACATCTCTCTATATACAGTCTCTGTATCCTCTCTGTATATTAGAGGGTCGGCTCTGCAGGACACATCTCTCTATATACTGTCTCTGTATCCTCTCTGTATATTAGAGGGTCAGCTCTGCAGGACACATCTCTCTATATACTGTCTCTGTATCCTCTCTGTATATTAGAGGGTCAGCTCTGCAGGACACATCTCTCTATATACTGTCTCTGTATCCTCTCTGTATATTAGAGGGTCAGCTCTGCAGGACACATCTCTCTATATACTGTCTCTTTATATTAGAGGGTCAGTTCTGCAGGACACATCTCTCTATATACGGTCTCTGTATAATAGAGGGTCAGCTCTGCAGGACACATCTATCTATATACTTTATCTGTATATTAGAGTGTCAGCTCTGCAGGACACCTCTCTCTATATATACTGTCTCTGTATATTAGAGTGTCAGCTCTGCAGGACACATCTCTCTCTATATACTGTCTCTGTATATTAGAGGGTCAGCTCTGCAGGGCACATCTCTCTATATACTGTCTCTGTATATTAGAAGGTCAGCTCTGCAGGACACCTCTCTCTATATATACTGTCTCTGTATATTAGAAGGTCAGCTCTGCAGGACACATCTCTCTCTATATATCTGTATATTAGAGTGTCAGCTCTGCAGGACACCTCTCTCTATATATACTGTCTCTGTATCTCTCTCTATATACTGTCTATGTATATTAGAGGGTAAGCTCTGCAGGACACATCTCTCTATATACAGTCTCTGTATCCTCTCTGTATATTAGAAGGTCAGCTCTGCAGGACACATCTCTCTCTATATACTGTCTCTGTATATTAGAGGGTCAGCTCTGCAGGACACCTCTCTCTATATATACTGTCTCTGTATCTCTCTCTATATACTGTCTATGTATATTAGAGGGTCAGCTCTGCAGGACACATCTCTCTATATACAGTCTCTGTATCCTCTCTGTATATTAGAGGGTCAGCTCTGCAGGACACCTCTCTCTATATACTGTCTCTGTATCCTCTCTGTATATTAGAGGGTCAGCTCTGCAGGACACTAATATACAGATACAGTGTATAGAGAATAGAGGGTCAGCTCTGCAGGACACATCTCTCTATATACTGTCTCTGTATATTAGAGGGTCAGCTCTGCCGGACACATCTCTCTATATACTGTCTCTGTATATTAGAGGGTCAGCTCTGCAGGACACATCTCTCTATATACTGTCTCTGTATATTAGAGTGTCAGCTCTGCAGGACACCTCTCTCTCTATATACTGTCTCTGTATCCTCTCTGTATATTAGATGGTCAGCTCTGCAGGACACATCTCTCTATATACAGTCTCTGTATCCTCTCTGTATATTAGAGGGTCGGCTCTGCAGGACACATCTCTCTATATACTGTCTCTGTATCCTCTCTGTATATTAGAGGGTCAGCTCTGCAGGACACATCTCTCTATATACTGTCTCTGTATATTAGAGGGTCAGCTCTGCCGGACACATCTCTCTATATACTGTCTCTGTATATTAGAGGGTCAGTTCTGCAGGACACATCTCTCTATATACGGTCTCTGTATAATAGAGGGTCAGCTCTGCAGGATACATCTCTCTATATACTGTCTCTGTATCCTCTCTGTATATTAGAGGGTCAGCTCTGCAGGACACATCTATCTATATACTTTATCTGTATATTAGAGTGTCAGCTCTGCAGGACACCTCTCTCTATATATACTGTCTCTGTATATTAGAGTGTCAGCTCTGCAGGACACATCTCTCTCTATATACTGTCTCTGTATATTAGAGGGTCAGCTCTGCAGGACACATCTCTCTATATACTGTCTCTGTATATTAGAAGGTCAGCTCTGCAGGACACCTCTCTCTATATATACTGTCTCTGTATATTAGAAGGTCAGCTCTGCAGGACACATCTCTCTCTATATATCTATATATTAGAGTGTCAGCTCTGCAGGACACCTCTCTCTATATATACTGTCTCTGTATCTCTCTCTATATACTGTCTATGTATATTAGAGGGTAAGCTCTGCAGGACACATCTCTCTATATACAGTCTCTGTATCCTCTCTGTATATTAGAAGGTCAGCTCTGCAGGACACATCTCTCTCTATATACTGTCTCTGTATATTAGAGGGTCAGCTCTGCAGGACACATCTCTCTCTATATACTGTCTCCGTATATTAGAGTGTCAGCTCTGCAGGACACATCTCTCTATATTTTGTCTCTGTATATTAGAGGATCAGCTCTGCAGGACACATCTCTCTGTATACTATCTCTGTATCCTCTCTGTATATTAGAGGGTCAGCTCTGCAGAACACATCTCTCTATATACTGTCTCTGTATATTAGAGGGTCAGCTCTGCAGGACACATCTCTCTATATACTGTCTCTGTATATTAGAGGGTCAGCTCTGCAGGACACATCTCTCTATATACTGTTTCTGTATATTAGAGGGTCAGCTCTGCAGGACACATCTCTCTATATACTGTCTCTGTATATTAGAGTGTCAGCTCTGCAGGACACCTCTCTCTATATATACTGTCTCTGTATCCTCTCTGTATATTAGAGGGTCAGCTCTGCAGGACACCTCTCTATATACTGTCTCTGTATATACGAGGGTCAGCTCTGCAGGACAAATCTCTCTATATATACTGTCTCTGTATATTAGAGGGTCAGCTCTGCAGGACACATCTCTCTATATACTGTCTCTGTATATTAGAGTGTCAGCTCTGCAGGACACATCTCTCTCTATATACTGTCTCTGTATGTTAGAGGGTCAGCTCTGCAGGACACATCTCTCTATATACTATCTCTGTAAATTAGAGGGTCAGCTCTGCAGGACACATCTCTCTATATACTGTCTCTGTTTGTTCTCTGTATGTTAGAGTGTCAGCTCTGCAGGACACATGTCTCTATATACTGTCTCTGTATATTAGAGGGTCAGCTCTGCAGGACACATCTCTCTATATACTGTCTCTGTATCCTTTCTGTATATTAGAGTGTCAGCTCTGCAGGACACATCTCTCTATGTATACTGTCTCTGTATATTAGAGGGTCAGCTCTGCAGGACACATCTCCCTCTATATACTGTCTCTGTATATTAGAGTGTCAGCTCTGCAGGACATCTCTCTCTATATACTGTCTCTGTATATTAGAGGGTCAGCTCTGCAGGACACATCCCTCTATATACTGTCTCTGTATATTAGAAGGTCAGCTCTGCAGGACACATCTCTCTATATATACTGTCTCTGTATATTAGAAGGTCAGCTCTGCAGGACACATCTCTCTCTATATACTGTCTCTGTATATTAGAGGGTCAGCTCTGCAGGACACATCTCTCTCTATATTGTCTCTGTATATTAGAGTGTCAGCTCTGCAGGACACCTCTCTATATATCTGTATATTAGAGTGTCAGCTCTGCAGGACACCTCTCTCTATATATACTGTCTCTGTATCTCTCTCTATATACTGTCTATGTATATTAGAGGGTAAGCTCTGCAGGACACATCTCTCTATATACAGTCTCTGTATCCTCTCTGTATATTAGAAGGTCAGCTCTGCAGGACACATCTCTCTCTATATACTGTCTCTGTATATTAGAGGGTCAGCTCTGCAGGACACATCTCTCTATATACTGTCTCTGTATATTAGAGGGTCAGCTCTGCAGGACACCTCTCTCTATATATACTGTCTCTGTAACATACTATATATATATATATATATATATATATATATATATATATATATATATATATATATATAATATATATAATAGATAGATAGATAAATAAATAATAAAAACATACTATATATAGGGATTAAAAAACAATACTATATATATATATATATATATGGATTAAAAAAACAAAGACAAACATACTATATATATGGATTAAAAACACATACTATATATATGGATTAAAAAAAGTGATTGATCCTCACTTCCAGGAGGTCGGCTTGGCATTTGGAGAAATTAGATCTGGGAATTAGATTTGTTCCAAGATTGCCATACCAAGCCGGCCAGGAAGAAGCTTGGGAACTTGAGCATTTCCTAACGCCTGCACTTGTCCCCCCCCGTTAAACGTGCTTTGGATGAACAGGTCCCTCTGTCTGTCATCCGTAAAAAGAGGTATACCTTCTTTCCCCTTTGACGGTTGAGCCGAAGCACACAGACGGGACAGCAGGAAAGAACTCAGCAAGGACAGCAGGGAAGCATTTTGATAGGCATTTACTATGAATGTCATAGTAAACAGGCCTCTCTACTAATCCCATAGAAAACTAAAACTAGCCTTCTCTTTACAAGTGAGTTGTAGGACTGTCTAAACAGGTTCTTTTTAACCCATTGCACAGAGTACTGCAGGTTACAACAAGATGGCAGTGTATTCCCACCCACCCATACTCAGAGTTCCCTCGTATATCCGCAGCAACCTTTCTGATCAACCCCCTATAATGGAACACTGAGGGAGAGGAGCGGCAAAATCGCATACTAGCACATTATGATAGGCTTACCTTAAATATCCACTGACAGGGATTCCATCGTCACCTGGTTTTCTTTCCAGGTTCACAGGCTCTGGACACTTGAATGGCGACAATCCAGCAAAAGTGGTTGGTCCTCGCCTAGAGGATGTCAGCTTGGCATTTGGAGAAATCCTGGGAAATAGATCTGTCCCAAGATTGCCATACCAAGCCCGCCAGGAAGAAGCTTGGGAACCCAAGATTGTTGATAATGCTGTCCAGCGAAGCCAATTGTTGATAACGTCGTCCAGCAATGTAAATTATTGATAATTCCCTCCAGCAATGTAAATTCTTGATAACGCCATCCAGGAATGCAATTTATTGAAAACGCCGTCTAGAGATGGAAATTGCTGATAATGTCGTCCAGCGATGTAAATTATTGATAACGCCATCCAGCGATTTAATTTTTTGATAACACCGTCCAGCAATGTGAATTGTTGATAACGCTGTCCAGCAATGCCAATTATTGATAACGCCATCCAGAAATTTAAAATGATGGGCATCAAACGCATAAACATGAAATATTCCTAACAATGGGTATCAAATGCATAAACATAAAATATTCCGGACAATGGGCATCAAACGCATAAATATGAAATATTCTAATGTTATGATGTTCTGGTGGGTCGGTATAAGGTTCGGGTGTATGGTTATAAAGTTCTGGTGGGTGGGTATAATGTTTTGGTGGGTGGGTATAATGTTCTGGTGGGTGGGTATAATATTCTGGTGGGTGGGTAAAATGTTCTGGTGGGTGCCAGAACCACAACCTTATGGAATTTGGAAAAAAAGGTGTGCACCGACGACCAAGTCGCAGCCTTGCACACCTGGGTCACCGAGACCTGATGCTGGTAGGCCCAGGACGTACTCATTGATCTGGTAGAGTGCGCCTTAACAGGGAAGGGTGGAACCCATTCCTTCAAAGCATAAGCCTGGACAATCGTCTGTCTGATCCATTTGGCAATGGCCGCCGCAGACGCAGCCATGCCCTTCCGAGGTCCCTCAGGAAGGACAAAAAAAGGCAATCCGATTTCCGAAAGGATTCAGTGGACAACAGGCAAACCCTGATCGCCCTGACAACATCCATAGAGCGAAGGCAAAACAATGTCCTCATTAAGGTGGAAGTCAGACACCACCTTAGGGAGAAATGACGAGTTAGGTCGCAAGACCACCTTATCTTTATGAACCACCAGGTAAGGAGAGCGGCAAGACAACGCCGCCAACTCCGACACCCTGCGAGCCACTAAAAAGGCAACCTTCTTAGACAGCAGAGTCAACGATATCTTCAGGATGTGTTCAAAGGGAGAACACTGTAACGCAGACAGAACCAAGTTCAAGTCCCATGGAGGTAAAGGCTCCTTCCTGGGAGGAGCCAAGTGTTGCACACCTTGAATGAAGGTGCGGACCAAAGAATTAGATGCCACCGGGCGTTGGAAAAGAATAGCCAGGGCAGACACCTGACCCTTGATTGTGGCCAGTGCCAATCGCTGATCCACTCCAGACTGGAGGAAAGCCAACACTCTTGACACCGAGTACGAGCGAAGGGAAAACCCCCTGGACTCACACCAGGCGAAATAAGCCTTCCAAGTACGGTAATAGATCTTACCAGAAGAGGATTTCCTAGCCTTGATCAGCATAGGGATAACCTCGGGAGAGCCTTGTCCTTCAGGACCTGGGTCTCAGCAGCCAGGCCGTTAAAGCCAGCGACTATAAAGCAGGATGGAAGATCGGTCCTTGAGACAGAAGATCTTCCCGCATGGGCAGTAGCCACGGAGGCGCCACTGCCAGGTGAACCACGTCGGCGTACCAGGACCGGCGAGGCCAGTCCGGCGCTATCAGAATCACCAGGTGCGGCTCCGAGGCACACCAGTCATATGATGGCACTGTACTGGTGACACCCTGATCACCCCACACCAGTCATATGATGGCTCTGTACTGTACTGGTGACACCCTGATCACCCCACACCAGTCATATGATGGCTCTGTACTGTACTGGTGACACCCTGATCACCTCACACCAGTCATATGATGGCTCTGTACTGTACTGGTGACACCCTGATCACCCCACACCAGTCATATGATGGCACTGTACTGTACTGGTGACACCGTGATCACCCCACACCAGTCATATGATGGCGCTGTACTGTACTGGTGACACCGTGATCACCCCACACCAGTCATATGACGGCACTGTACTGTACTGGTGACACCCTGATCACCCCACACCAGTCACATGATGGCTCTGTACTGTACTGGTGACACCGTGATCACCCCACACCAGTCATATGACGGCACTGTACTGTACTGGTGACACCCTGATCACCCCACACCAGTCACATGATGACTCTGTACTGTACTGGTGACACCCTGATCACCCCACACCAGTCATATGATGGCGCTGTACTCCACTGGTGACACCCTGATCACCTCACACCAGTCATATGATGGCGCTGTACTGTGACACCCTGATCACCCCACACCAGTCATATGATGACTCTGTACTGTACTGGTGACACCCTGATCACCCCACACCAGTCATATGATGGTGCTGTACTCCACTGGTGACACCCTGATCACCTCACACCAGTCATATGATGGCGCTGTACTGTACTGGTGACACCCTGATCACCCCACACCAGTCATATGATGGCGCTGTACTCCACCGGTGACACCCTGATCACCTCACACCAGTCATATGATGGCACTGTACTGGTGACACCCTGATCACCCCTATATTGATGTAAATTGCTGAAAGCAGTCCATCGATGAAAATTGCTGATAACGCCGTTCAGCGATGTAAATTGTTGATAATGCTGCCCAGCGATGAAAATTGTTTAGAACGCCGTCCAGCTTTGCCAATTACCGGTAATGCCTTCCAGTGAGGTAAATTTTTCATTCCGTCCAGCGATGTAAATTGTTGATAATGCCGTCCAGCGATGCCAAGTATTGATAACGCCGTCTAGCAATGCCAATTGCTTATAACGCCATTCAGCGATGTAAATTGCTGCTAATGCCATTCAGCGATGTAAATTGTTGATAATGCCATCCAGCGATGTAAATTGTTGATAATGCCATCCAGCGATGTAAAATGTTGATAACGCCGTCCAGCGATGTAAAATGTTGATAACGCCGTCCAGCGATGTAAATTGTTGATAATGCCATCCAGCGATGTAAAATGTTGATAACGCTGTCCAGCGATGTAAAATGTTGATAATGCTGACCAGCGATGCCAACTATTGATAATGCCATCCAGCAATATAAATTGTTAATAACGCTGGACAGCAATGAAAGTTGCTTATAACGCCGTCCAGCTATGCCAATTATCATTAACACCGTCCAGTGATGTAAATTGCTGATAAGCCGTCCAGTGAGGTAAATTTTTAAAAACTCCGCCCAGCGATGTGAATTGTTGATAACGCTGTCCAGCGATGCCAAGTATTGATAACGCTGTCCAGTGATGTAAATTTTTCATAACGCCATCCATTGATGGCAATTGTTGATAACGCCATCCAGCGATGTAAATTGCTAATAATGCTGTCCAGCAATGCCAATTATTAATAACGCCGTCCAGCGATGTAAATTATTGATAACAACCTCCAGTGATTTAAATTGCTGATAACACCGCCCAGCGATGTCAATTGCTAAAAATGCTGTCAAGCAATGCCAATTATATCGCCATCCAGCGATGTAAATTGTGGATAACGCCGTCCAGCAATGCCAATTATTGATAACTTCGTCCAGCAATGCCAATTGCTGATAACACCGTTCAGCAATGTAAATTGCTGATAATGCCGTCCAGCGATTTCAATTAATGTTAACGCCGTCCAGCGATTTAAAATGTTGATAACACCGACCAGCGATGCCAATTATTGATAACGCCATCCAGGAATTTAAAATGATGGGCATCAAACGCATAAACATGAAATATTCCTAACAATGGGCATCAAACGTATAGACATAAAATATTACGGAAAATGGGCAGCAAACGCATAAACATGAAATATTCTAATGTTTTAATGTTCTGGTGGGTCGGTATAAGGTTCTGGTGGGTCGGTATAAGGTTCTTGTGCATGGTTATAATTTTCTGGTGGGTGGTATAATGTTCTGCTAGATGGTATAATGTTTTGGTGGGTGGTATAATGTTCTGGCAGGTGGTATAATGTTCAGGAGGGTGGGTATAATGTTCTGGCAGGTGGTATAATGTTCTGGTGGGTGGTATAATGTTCTGGTAAGTGGGTACAAGGTTCTGGTGGGTGGGTATAAGATTCTAGTGGGTGAGTATAAGGTTTTGGTGGGTTGGTATAATATTCTGGCTGGTGGTATAATGTTCTGGTGGGTGGTATAATGTTATGGTGTGTGGGTATAATGTTCTGATGAGTGATATAATGTTCTGGTGGTTGGGTATAATCTGGTGGGTGGAATAATAATTTGGTGGGTGGGTATAATGTTCTGGTGGGTGATATAATGTTCTGGCAGGTGGTATAATGTTCTGGTGGGTGGTATAATGTTCTGGTAAGTGGGTAAAAGGTTCTGGTGGGTGGGTATAAGATTCTAGTGGGTGAGTATAAGGTTTTGGTGGGTTGGTATAATATTCTGGCTGGTGGTATAATGTTCTGGTGGGTGGTATAATGTTTTGGTGTGTGGGTATAATGTTCTGATGAGTGATATAATGTTCTGGTGGTTGGGTATAATCTGGTGGGTGGAATAATAATTTGGTGGGTAGGTATAATGTTCTGGTGGGTGGTGATAATGTTATGGTGGGTGGTCATGTTATGGTGGGTGGGTATAATGTTCTGGTGGGTTGGTATAATATTCTGATTGGTTTGACTGTTCAATAAAGAGTTCTACTTCACCCTCAATCTAGAGTCCTGTCTCTTATTGGGGGAATCTGTTACAAGGGATTGCTATGCTCTTCATACTCCCTGAAATAAGCACTAAGCTCTTGTAAGAGCTTGTTCCTGTTCCTGCTTCACCTCTGGGGAAAGAGGGTTACCTACTGGAACCTGGAGCATTGTTGTAGGTCCAGGGTGGGTAGGAGACGGTGAGACCTCAACCAAGATGCGGTTGTTTGTGGGGTTTGAGGTGGTTACGGTGTCTAGTGGAGTGCTTGGAGCCCTCGGGAAGCACTAGGAGCATCCATCAATGGAGGTATCCAGTCAGGGTGCCAGTTGATCTGTTACAGTTCTGGTAAGTGGTATAATGTTCTGGTGGGTGGGTGTAATATTCTGGTATGTGGCATAATATTCTGGAGTGTGGCATAATGTTCTGGTGGGTGTGTATAATTTTCTTGTGGGTGGTATAATGTTCTGGTGTGTGGTTATAATGTCCTGGTGGGTGGTAAAATGTTCTGTAGGGTGGGTATAATGTTCTGGTGGGTGGGTATAATGTTCTGGTGGGTGGGTATAATGTTCTGGTGGGTGGATAAAAATGTTCTGGTGGGTGGATAAAAATGTTCTGGTGGGTGGATAAAAATGTTCTGGTGGGTGGATAAAATGTTCTGGTGGGTGGATAAAATGTTCTGGTGGGTTGGTAAAATATTCTGGTGGGTGGGTATAATGTTCTGGTGCATGATATAATGTATTAGTGGTTGGGTATAATATTCTGGTGGGTGGTATAATAATTTGGTGGGTGGGTATAATGTCCTGGTGGGTGGGTATAATGTTCTGGTGGGTGGTTATAATGTTCTGGTGGGTGGGTATAATGTTCTGGTGGGTGGATAAAATGTTCTGGTGGGTGGATAAAATGTTCTGGTGGGTGGATAAAATGTTCTGGTGCATGATATAATGTATTAGTGGTTGGGTATAATATTCTGGTGGGTGGTATAATAATTTGGTGGGTGGGTATAATGTCCTGGTGGGTGGGTATAATGTTCTGGTGGTTGGTATAATGTTCTGGTGTTTGGTTATAATGTTATGGTGGGTGGTCATAATGTTATGGTGGGTGGTCATAATGTTCTGGTGGGTGGTCATAATGTTCTGGTGGGTGGTCATAATGTTCCGGTGGGTGGTCATAATGTTCCGGTGGGTGGTCATAATGTTATGGTGGGTGGTCATAATGTTATGGTGGGTGGTCATAATGTTATGGTGCATGGGTATAATGTTCTGGTGGGTGGTATAATGTTCTGGTGGGTGGTGATAATGTTCTGGTGGGTGGTGATAATGTTCTGGTGGGTGGTCATAATGTTCTGGTGGGTGGTCATAATGTTCTGGTGGGTGGTCATAATGTTCTGGTGGGTGGTCATAATGTTATGGTGTGTGGGTATAATGTTCTGGTGGGTAGTATAATATTCTGGTGGGTGGTCATAATGTTATGGTGGGTGGTATAATGTTCTGGTCCATTCCTGACAATGGGCATCAAATGCATAAACATGAAATATTCCTGACAACGGGCATCAAACACATAAACATGAATATTCCTAACAATGGGCATCAAACGCATAGATATGTAATATTTCTAACAATGGGCATCAAATGCATAAACATAAAATATTCCTGACAAGAGGGATAGAGGGATATGCAGTGCACAGCCCAACACACGCCTAATGAAAGTACCAACCTCCAAACACTCTATAGCTGGTCCAACACACACCTAAAAAATAATGCCCTCCAACCTCCCCTATAGTCAGTCCAACACACACCTAAGAAAAATACAAACCTTCAACCTCCATATAGAGTGCTGAATAGGGCTGAACGATAGTCGATATGATATCGACTATCGTTCTGCGGGCGTGGGCGATATTCATATCGCCGAAGACACGATATTTAGCATTAGGCAAGGGGCATGGCCGGAAGATGCGCAGAACGGACGCGGCTTGTGAGAGCTCCGATACCGCTGTACAGAATCCTCAGCAATCTTCCTAAATCTCCCCTATTCAGGGAGAAAAAACAGCTTGGGGAGACCCATCGAGGCACCAGAGACCAATACTGCCCGGTATTGCGGAGGAAAGACTCCGTCACAGAAGCCGCGGCTTTGCCTAGATCGGAGCATGATCGCGTGCTCATGGTTCCCGGTAAGGCCTACTTACTCTGCACTCATTTGGGACTTGCCTCCATCCCCCGGGTGCCCCCAAAGCCATACATAGACCTCCTAATCTTCACAAAAAAGGACCCCAGTGTACTCATATCCCTCAGCAAGCTGTGCCGACCGCCATCTTGGCTGCACAGGGGGACACAGATCCACAGCAGACTGCAACTCTCTCACCTTGTTCAGCAATCCCCCCTTGCATAGAACTCTTTGCAGCTGCTCTACAGCATTAGGCAGGGAGAAGTCGGGACTCTGGGGGATTCTTCTACCTCCTACCACCACTGTGAGTCCTGACTCTGCCTAATCCACACTGTCAGTGTCTTCTGCACTCCACCCAGTTAAATATCGCGATATATATCATTGAAAAACGAATATCGCAATGTACTATTTTTCCGAATATCCTGCAGCCCTAGTACTGAACACAAATCTAAAAAAATTACTGGCTTCACACCTCCCCTATAGCCAGTCGAACTCACCTTATAAAAGTACAAACCTTCAACCTCCATATAGAGGGTCCAACACACACCATATAAAATAGCCTCCAACCTCCCCTATAGCCAGACCAACACATGCCTAGTAAAATACAAACCTTCAACCTCCATATGGAGGGTCAAACACACACCTAAAAAATTACTGGCCTCCAAACCTCCATTATAACCAGTCCAACACACGCCTAATAAAAGTTCAAACATTCAACCTCCATATAGAGGGTCTAAGACACCTAAAAAGAAAAATACTGGCCTCCAACCTCCCCTATAGCCAGTCCAACACATGCCTAAGTACAAACCTTCAACCTACATTTAGAGGGTCCAACACACACCTAAAATAGAAATATATTGGCCTCCAACCTCCCCTACAGCCAGTCCAACACACGCCTAATAAAAGTACAAGCCTTCAACCGCCAAATAGTGGCTCCAACACACATCTAAAATAAAAAAAATACTGGCCTCCAACCTTCACTATAGCCAGTCCAACACACACCTAATAAAAGTACAAACCTTCAGCCTTCATATAGAGGGTCCAACACACACCTAAGAAAAAAACTGGCTTCCAACCTCCCCTATAGCCAGTCCAACACACGCCTAAGAAAAATACAAATCTTCAACCTCCATATAGAGTGTCGAACACACACCTAAAAAAAATAAAAAATTACTGGCCTCCAACCTCCCCTATAGCCAGTCCAACACACGCCTAAGAAAAATACAAACCTTCAACCTCCATATAGAGTGTCGAACACACCTAAAAAAATAAAAAATTCTGGCCTCCAACCTCCCCTATAGCCAGTCCAACACACGCCTAAGAAAAATACAAACCTTCAACCTCCATATAGAGGGTCAAACACACACCTAAAAAAAAATACTGGCCTCCAACCTCCCCTATAGCCAGTCCAACACACGCCTAATAAATGTACAAACCTTCAACTTACATATAGATAGAGGATCCAATACACACCTAATAGAAAAAAATACTGCCCTCTAACCCCCCTTGTATCCAGTCCAACACATGCCTAAGTACAAACCTTCAACCCCCTTATAGAGGGTCCAACACACACCTAAAATAAGAAAAATACTGGCCTCCAACCTCCCTTATCGCTAGTCCAACACAAGCCTAATAAAAGTACAAACCTTCAACCTCCATATAACAGGGTCCAACACACAACTAAAATAAAAAAACTGGCCCATTCCTGGCAATGCTCATCAAACGCATAAACATAAAATATTCTGGACACGATTCCAATAGCTTATAACGCTGTCCAGCGATGTGAATTATTGATAACGTCGTCCAGCGATGTAAATTGTTGAGAACGCCGCCCAGCGATGTCAATTATTGATAACGCCGTCCAGCAATGTAAATTATTGATAACGCCCTATAGCGATGTAAATTATTGATAACGCCCCTATAGCGATGTAAATTATAGATAACGCCGTCCAGCGATGTAAATTATTGATAACTCCGTAAAGCAATGTAAATTGTTGATAACTCCGTAAAGCAATGTAAATTGTTGATAACGCTGACCAGCGATGCCAATTATTGATAATGCCATCCAGCAATATAAATTGTTAATAATGCTGTACAGCAATGAAAGTTGCTTATAACGCCATCCAGCTATGCCAATTATCAGTAACACCGTCCAGTGATGTAAATTGCTGATAACGCTGTCCAGTGATGCCATGTATTGATAACGCTGTCCAGTGATGTAAATTTTTCATAACGCCATCCATTGATGGCAATTGTTGATAACGCCATCCAGCGATGTAAATTGCTAATAATGCTGTCCAGCAATGCCAATTATTAATAACGCCGTCCAGCGATATTAATTGTTTTTAACGACGTCCAGCAATGCCAATTATTGATAACGCCGTCCAGCGATGTAAATTATTGATAACAACCTCCAGTGATTTAAATTGCTGATAACGCCGCCCAGCTATGTCAATTGCTAAAAATGCTGTCAAGCAATGCCAATAATTTATATCGCCATCCAGCAATGTAAATTGTTGATAACGCCATCCAGCGATGTAAATTGTTGATAACGCCGTCCAGCAATGGCAATTATTGATAACGTCGTCCAGCAATGCTAATTGCTGATAACACCGTTCAGCAATGTAAATTGCTGATAACGCCGTCCAGCGATGTAAATTGTTGATAACGCGGTCCAGCGATGTAAATTGCTGATAACGCGGTCCAGCGATGTAAATTGTTGATAACGCGGTCCAGCGATGTAAAATGTTGATAACGCGGTCCAGCGATGCCAATTGTAGATAACGCCATCCAGGAATTTAAAATGATGGGCATCAAACGCATAAACATGAAATATTCTAATGCTTTAATGTTCTGGTGGGTCGGTATAAGGTTCTAGTGGGTCGATATAAGGTTTTTGTGCATGGTTATAATTTTCTGGTGGGTGGTATAATGTTCTGCTAGGTGGTATAATGATTTGGTGGCTGGGTATAATGTTCTGGTGAGTGGGTATAATGTTCTGGTGAGTGGGTATAATGTTCTCGTAAGTGGTATAATGTTCTGGTGGGTGGTATATTGATATGTTGTGTGGGTATAATGTTCTGGAGAGTGATATAATGTACTGGTGAGTGGGTATGCTCTGGTGGATGGGTATAATAATTTGGTGTGTGGGGATGTTCTGGTGGGTGGGTAGAATGTTCTGGTGGGTGGTATAATGTTCTGGTGGGTGGTGATAATATTCTGGTGTTCTGTATATAGATGGATTAAAAAAACAAACATACTATATATATGGATTAAAAAACATACTAAATATATATGGATTAAAAAACATACTATATATATGGATTAAAAAACAAACATACTATATATGGATTAAAGCATATTATATATCTATATCTATATTTTAATAAAAATACTATATATATATATGGATTTTAAAAAACATACTATATATATATATTGATTAAAAAACATGCATATATATATATATATATGCATTAAAAAAACATACTATAAATATGGATTTTAAAAAAAAACATACATACATTTTAGATATATATAAAAAATATAGATGGATTAAAAAACATACTGTATATAGATGGATTAAAAAACAAACATACTATATATATGGATTAAAAACAAACATACTATATAACTATACATTAAAAAAACATACTATAAATATGGATTTAAAAAAAACATACTAATATTATATATATATATATATATATATATATATATATATATATATATATATATATATATAAAATATAGATGGATTAAAAGACATACTGTATATATATGGATTAAAAAAAAAACTATATATATGGATAAAAAAACATACTATATATATGGTTTAAAAAACATACTATATATATGGATTAACAAACATAGTATATATAGATGGATTTAAAAAAACAAACATACTATATATAGAGGGATTAAAAAACATACTATATATATATATATATATATATATATATATATTGATTAAATATACTATATACGTGGATTAAAAAAAAAACATACTATATATATGGATTAAAAAGAACATACTATATATATATATATATATATATATATATGGATTTAAAAAACATACTACATATATGGATTAAAAACACATACTATATATGGATTAAAAAAAAAACATACTACATATATAGATTAAAAAAAAACATACTATATATATGGATTAAAAAAACATACTATATATATGGATTAAAAAAAATAATACTATATGTATGGATTAAAAAAACAATACTATATATATGGATTAAAAACACATACTATATATATGGATTAAAAAAAGTGGTTGATCCTCACTTCCAGGAGGTCGGCTTGGCATTTGGAGAAATTAGATCTGGGAATTAGATCTGTTCCAAGATTGCCATACCAAGCCGGCCAGGAAGAAGCTTGGGAACTTGAGCATTTCCTAACGCCTGCACTTGCATTTACTATGAATGTCATAGTAAACAGGCCTCTCTACTAATCCCATAGAAAACTAAAACTAGCCTTCTCTTTACAAGTGAGTTGTAGGACTGTCAAAACAGGTTCTTTTTAACCCATTGCACAGAGTACTGCAGGTTACAACAAGATGGCAGTGTATTCCCACCCACCCATACTCAGAGTTCCCTCGTATATCCGCAGCAACCTTTCTGATCAACCCCCTATAATGGAACACTGAGGGAGAGGAGCGGCAAAATCGCATACTAGCACATTATGATAGGCTTACCTTAAATGTCCACTGACAGGAATTCCATCGTCACCTGGTTTTCTTTCCAGGTTCACAGGCTCTGGTCACTTGAATGGCGACAATCCAGCAAAAGTGGTTGGTCCTCGCCTAGAGGAGGTCGGCTTGGCATTTGGAGAAATCCTGGGAAATAGATCTGTCCCAAGATTGCCATACCAAGCCCGCCAGGAAGAAGCTTGGGAACCCAAGATTGTTGATAATGCTGTCCAGCGAAGCCAATTGTTGATAACGTCGTCCAGCAATGTAAATTATTGATAATTCCCTCCAGCAATGTAAATTCTTCATAACACCATCCAGGAATGCAATTTATTGAAAACGCCGTCTAGAGATGGAAATTGCTGATAATGTCGTCCAGCGATGTAAATTATTGATAACGCCATCCAGCGATTTAATTTTTTGATAACGCCGTCCAGCAATGTGAATTGTTGATAACGCTGTCCAGCAATGCCAATTATTGATAACGCCATCCAGAAATTTAAAATGATGGGCATCAAACGCATAAACATGAAATATTCCTAACAATGGGTATCAAATGCATAAACATAAAATATTCCGGACAATGGGCATCAAACGCATAAATATGAAATATTCTAATGTTATGATGTTCTGGTGGGTCGGTATAAGGTTCTGGTGTATGGTTATAAAGTTCTGGTGGGTGGGTATAATGTTCTGGTGTATGGTTATAAAGTTCTGGTGGGTGGGTATAATGTTCTGGTGTATGGTTCTAAAGTTCTGGTGGGTGGATATAATGTTCTGGTGGGTGCCAGAACAACAACCTTATAGAATTTGGAAAAAAAGGTGTGCACCGACGACCAAGTCGCAGCCTTGCACACCTGGGTCACCGAGACCTGATGCTGGTAGGTCCAGGACGTACTCATTGATCTGGTAGAGTGCGCCCTAACAGGGAAGGGTGGAACCCATTCCTTCAAAGCATAAGCCTGGACAATCGTCTGTCTGATCCATTTGGCAATGGCCGCCGCAGACGCAGCCATGCCCTTCCGAGGTCCCTCAGGAAGGACAAAAAAAGGCAATCCGATTTCCGAAAGGATTCAGTGGACGACAGGCAAACCCTGATCGCCCTGACAACATCCAAGGAATGCAACGCGCCCTCCTTAGGATGCTTGGGCTTTGCACAGAGCGAAGGCAAAACAATGTCCTCATTAAGGTGGAAGTCAGACACCACCTTAGGGAGAAATGACGAGTTAGGTCGCAAGACCACCTTATCTTTATGAACCACCAGGTAAGGACAGCGGCAAGACAACGCCGCCAACTCCGACACCCTGCGAGCCGAAGTGATCGCCACTAAAAAGGCAACCTTCTTAGACAGCAGAGTCAACGATATCTCCAGGATGTGTTCAAAGGGAGAACACTAAACACAGACAGAACCAAGTTCAACTCCCATGGAGGTAAAGGCTCCCTCCGGGGAGGGGCCAAATGTCACACACCTTGAATGAAGGTGCGAATTAAGGAATGAGACGCCACAGGGCAGCGAAGGAACCTGGATAACAACTGAATCTGAGGAAAGGCAATACAACTGTTGTATTGCGCCGTGCAATAAAAAAAAAAACTATTTAGGGGACAAAAGTTAATTGCGGCCCTGTCCACATATGTTACAGTGAGATACACCCGTTGCGTACTGTTGTATTGCGCCGTGCAATAACATACTAATATATAGTATTGTTTTTTAATATATATATACAAGTCATCACTATTGGGTATTGTCATCTGCTCCGCAGGAGTAGCTAGGCATATAGACTTAGTTAAAACAAAAGGCATTTGCATGTATACACACCTGGGGGCTGTCCCATCTGGTCAATACCCCCCTGCAGTGTCCACTCCCAACTCAGTTTGGTAGCATAGCAGTAAGAACAAGAACCCCATAGAGAGGCGGGGGCGGCGACTGTCGGAGGACTCAGAGAAAGGAATTTTACAGGTAAGATTTTACAAAAATTCCGTTTTCTCTTACGTCCTCCGACAGTCGCCGCCTCCTCTAAGTCATCACTATTGGGATGTCCCAAAGCAGTATAGACATGAGGGGTGGGATACGCAACGGTAGAAGAGGCAACGCCGTACCCATAACAGAGAAAGGAACCTTACAAACACTGTAAGGGAACCCACTGGGCAACAGAAAAATAACAATGCTCAACAGGAGCAACTGCCCAGAACAGCAAACACCAACAGCCAGGGACCCATAAAAAAACAAGGGTCCTTCATGGCACTGCCGCACTGAGAACTTTGCGGCCAAAGGAAGCATCAGCTGATGCCTGAACGTCTACTTTGTAGAACTTGGAAAAAGTGTACACCGACGACCAAGTCGCAGCCTTGCACACCTGGGCCACCGAGGCCCTGTGCCAACAAGCCCAGGACGCACTCACAGATCTAGTAGAGTGCGCCTTAACAGGGAAGGGTGGAACCCGTTCCTTCAAAGCATAAGCCTGCTCAATGGTCTGTCTGATCCATTCGGCAATAGTTGCTGTGGACGCAGCCATGCCCTTCCGAGATCCCTCAGGAAGAACAAACAGGGAATCCATTTTACGAAAGGATTCAGTAGACGACAGGTAAACCCTGATCGCCCGAACAACATCCAAAGAATGCAAAGCAATCTCCTTCGGATGCTTAGGCTTCGTGCAAAGCGAAGGCAGAACAATTTCCTCATTAAGGTGAAATTCAGTGACCACCTTGGGAAGAAAGGACGGAAGTGTCCTCAACACCACCTTATCCCTATGGATCACCAAGTAAGGGGAGCGGCAAGACAACGCCGCCAGCTCCGACACCCTGCGAGCCGAAGTGATCGCCACCAAAAAAGCGACCTTCTTTGACAGCAGAGGCAAAGAGATCTCCCTGATATTTTCAAAGGGAGCACGCTGTAGCACGGACAGAACCAAGTTCAAGTCCCATGGAGGTAAAGGCTCCTTCCTGGGAGGAGCCAAGTGTCGCACACCTTGAATGAAGGTGCGGACCAAAGAATTAGACGCCACCGGGCATTGGAAAAGAATAGCCAGGGCAGACACCTGACCCTTGATTGTGGCCAGTGCCAATCGCTGATCCACTCCAGACTGGAGGAAAGCCAACACTCTTGACACCGAGTACGAGCGAGGGGAAAACCCCCTGGACTCACACCAGGCGAAATAAGCCTTCCAAGTATGGTAATAGATCTTACCAGAAGAGGATTTCCTAGCCTTGATCAGCATAGGGATAACCTCAGGAGAGAGACCCTTGTCCTTCAGGACCTATGTCTCAGCAGCCAGGCCATTAAAGCCAGCGACTGTAAAGCAGGATGGAAGATCGGTCCTTGAGACAGAAGATCTTCCCGCATGGGCAGTCGCCGCGGAGGCGCCACAGCCAGGTGAACCACGTCGGCGTACCAGTCCGGCGCTATCAGAATCACCAGGTGCGGCTCCGAGGCTAGCCTGCGGAGGAACCTGGAAAGCAACTGAATCGGAGGAAAGGCATACATCAGCCGATACTGATGCCAAGGGGCCACCAACGCATCCGAGGCGTCCGCCAATGGATCGCGCGTTCTTGCCACGAACCTTTCCACCTTTCGATTTAGCCGAGACGCGAACAGATCCACGTCCGGGGATCCCCACTTTGCACACAGCATTTGGAAGACCTCCGGGTGTAAGGACCATTCCCCCTGGTCCAGGGCCTGGCGACTCAGGTAGTCCGCCTGCCAATTTTCCACACCCGGAATGTGAACCGCTGAGATTGCAGGGACATGAATCTCGGCCCAAGACAGAATGTCGGACACCTCCCGGCCCGCCCGAGCACTCCTGGAGCCCCCTTGGTGGTTGATGTAAGCCACCACGGTAGCATTGTCCGTCTGTACCCGGACAGGACAACCCCGTAGACGGTCCGACCACTGTAGAAGGCAGAGCTTGATCGCTCGCAATTCCAGGACGTTGATCGGAAAGGGAGGACTCCTACTCCGACCAAGTGCCCTGGGCAGACAGGGTGCCCAGGACCCCACCCCAGCCCAACAGGCTGGCATCCGTGGTGATCACCGTCCAAACCAAGGGACTAAACGACTTGCCCCCCGTCACCGACGGGGACTGGAGCCACCACAGAAGGGCCAATCTTGTCTGACAACTCAAGGAGACCTGCAGATCCAGGGACTGAGCCTGTCCATCCCAGTTGGCCAGGACCTCCGCTTGGAGAGCCCGCGTGTGGAACTGAGCAAAGGGTATCGCCTTAAAAGTTGATAACATTAACCCCAGGACTCGCATACAGGTCCTGAGTGACAATGCTGGAACGTCCCTGAGGGACCCGATCTTGTCCCGCAATGCTCGGAGCTTGTCCTCCGGCAGGAACACCTTCGCCTGAGCAGAGTCCAAAATCATTCCCAGGTAGGGAAGACGAACCGAAGGGGACAACGATGACTTCTGAACGTTGATGGTCCATCCGAACTACTGAAGCATCCGGATCGTGATGGACAGATCCCGCACCAGGTCCTGACTGACACTCGATCTGACGAGGAGGTCGTCCAGATACCCCAGGATCGCAATGAACTGAGCCCTCAGTAGGCCCAGAACCGGCGCCAGAACCTTGGTAAAGACCCTGGGAGCCGAAGCGAGACCGAAAGGTAACACCACAAACTGATAATGGTCTCCCGCGACGGCAAACCGAAGGTACCGCTGATGACCCTCGAAGATGGGGACATGCAGGTACGCATCCTTGAGGTCTATTGAAGCCAGGAACTCTCCTGGGCTCAGAGAAGCCACCACCGATCGGAGAGACTCCATACGGAATTTTTCGAACGCGCACAAAGCGGTTCAGAGCTTTCAGGTCCAGGATAGGACACACCTTGCCCTCCTTTCTGGGCACAGTGAACAGATTGGAATAAAAACTCCGAAACCTGTCCCAGTGAGGCACCGGGACGATCACCCCCTGAGCAAGGAGGTCCTGGACCGCACGGTGCAAGTCCTGCAGACGCCCCGGAGGCAAATGAAGATTCAAGGGGAAGAATCTGTCTGCTGGCCGGGAAAGAAACTCGATCTTGTATCCCGACCGAACGATTTCCTGAACCCACCTGTCCGAAATCTGGAGCAGCCAAGGTTGAAGGAAACCGCGCAAACGTCCCCCCACCCCAGAGACGGGTGAGGGCGCGCCTTCAGGCAGAAGTGGACTGGCCCGTCGTAGCGGTATTGCCTGACTTCTGCTTACCCGCCCAGGGCTTCTTCTGTCCTCCCTGGGACTTGAAGGGCTTGCACTTGGACTGGTTCCGAAAGGCACGAAAGGAACCCTGACTGGATCTAGGTGCAAAACTCCTCTTACCCCGAAGGGCTTGTGCTTCGGGTTCTGGGGCAGCATAGTACTCTTGCCCCCCGTGATGCCTTTTACCAGGGTATCCAACGCCTCGCCAAAAAGGCGAGAGCCAGCATAAGGAAAATCCGCCACCGTTTTCCGCGAGGACTGGTCAGCCGACCAGCTCTTCAGCCATATCAGGCGTCGATTAAGCACCGCGACACTAGAGAGGCGTGCTACTAGAGGGGCCTCATTCAAGGCCGCATCACACAGATACATGATTCCCTGGTGGATCTGGTCCACCATATCCAGCCGGGCAGGCGGGACACCATCAGTCACTAGGTTGCTCCTAAGCACCTTAGACCAGTCAGCAACCGCCTGCGCCACTAATACGGACGCGAAAATCGGTTTGAGCAGAGAGCCCGCCACCGTATAGGAATGGCGGGCCAAAGACTCCAAACGCCGGGCCGTAGGATCCCGGAAAACTGGGGAATCCTCCGTAGGAACCAGGGTAGCCTTATTCAGCACTGCGACTGTGTGATCCACCTGTGGCGGCACACACCAGCGCGATACCGTAGCCGGTGCAAAGGGATAAAGCAATTTGAACCGACTAGGCACCACGAACGGACGCTTCAAAGTGCGCCACACTTCATTAACAGTATAATGAAATTCAGCGGGACAGGGAAAAACCTGTGCTGACTTGTGGGTCCTGTGCGTCCCAAAAGAGGACACAACGCCCGGAGGGCTGGGCTCATCCTCCAAATGTAAGGTGTCCTTCACAGAAATAATTAATTCATCCATGGTCGCCCGTTCCTTGGGCGACCCCGGAGAGGAGGTATCAACCCCCTCTACCTCCGCCTCCCCCTCAGACCCCTGCAGGTCCACAGATGAGCGGGACCCTGAAAAGAGTATAGTGAAAAAACTATCAGCGCAAGACTAAGTGAAATTCAAATGTGTATAAAATGTGCTAGAATAAATCAATATATAAATCCGGCTGCATACACAAATTGTGTCCACACCTCACAACAAAAACATAAAAATCAAAAAACGTGCTGCGCCAGAAGTGCACAAAAATAATTAGTGATTACATGAATCAACAAGTGTTATCAACAAAATATGGTGTCCATCATATGTGCTCTGATGAAACATAAATGTTCATATAAAGTGCTCCAAAGTAATGATTAGTATATCCAGGTGATGACAGGACAGCCTCAATCCCTTGTGAATCAAGCAGGAACCACCAGTGTGTGAACTCCCTCCACCAGTAAGATTGGCCTCTCACCTTGATACCAGACCCAAACGGGCCAGCATGAGCATATCAGGGGATAAACAGACTATCACAGGTAACCTCTCCAGCCTTCACCTCCGGGGGTCGCCAGGACATAAAATAAAGATAAAGCAAAGATCTAGTGCTCTCTGAATGTAAATATGAGCTTTTATTGAGCATAAAGGGGTAACTCACATTTGTTGGGCACTGAAAAGGGCATGCTCGCAGCAGCCATATCACCATCTGAATCAGAGGAGAGGGACAATCTGGGCCTCTTACGAGCAGCACGTTCAGCCATCAACATTTCCATGTTTGACACCAAAGTCGCCACTACCGCAGCCAAATCAGGTCTCAGAGGGGGCACCGGAGAACTGGGGGCCCCCACCAGGGCTGGTGGAAATTTGCTATCCTGAGAATCCATGCTCAGGTGAGAAAAATCAGGGCAGTGCAAGAATCAGGTGCTGTCCCTTTAAAAGCGCTGCGATTGCGCAGCCCACCGCTCCAGCTATCAAGATAGAAAAGAGACCCCCAACAGGAAGGAGACAAAACTGAGCCAGAAGCGACAGTACAGAAATATATTGAGAGCAATAACCTGCAGAGCCCCCGCAGAGCGTTGCCACCGCTGTCCTGCTTCAGAGGAAAGAGGAAGTGCTGTGAAAGTAGGCTGAACTATGCAGCTGCATGACCCAGGGAAAATGGCTGCCTCATAGAAACGTATGGGAGGCTCCACCAAAATGGCCACCGACATGCGGCCTGACCGACCGATCGGTCCCCGCAAAAATGGCGGCGATTGGCGCCAATTCAGCATGTAGATGCGCCCATAGAGGAACTCACATGCTTGCCCAGTGTAAAAAATGGCGGACCGCGCGGTGACACCCCACCGCGGTCCTTACACAGTTTGCACCCCCAAACACCGAAGTGACCCAGGGAAGGGGACCCCTCACACACACACGCCTGTACAATCGAACCCCGCAGGGATCGCAGCCGGGGGTCACACAAGGCACAGACATGGGGGACACACAGCAACCAGGACTGCCAACCCACACAGAGGCCCCACAAAGAAGCACTTACCTGTACCCGATGGCGTGGGGAGCCTCACAAAATGGAAAGCCGCTGTCCTCACCTGACAGGGAGTGCCGTTTGCTAGGGACATTGCACTGCTGAGCCGCAGATGCGTCCGGTGAGGTAGCCACCTCACAGCTGCATCCCTGCAGCGAAAAGGGATGGGTCGTTCATAATGCCAGGGCGAACCATAGCTGAACGCTCGATGGCGGGCTGGGGGTCCATCTGACCCTCTGTGCCCTGATAAACCAGGGTGGCCAGTCCAAATCCCAGCACCGCATGACCATCTTCGTCCGAAGAGTCGACTAAAAACTAAAGCTGATCAAATAAACAGCTAGTAAAGAAAGAAAAAAAAAACTGAATTTTTTTTCAATAAAATCAAATAAAAAGGAAGATAGGCTGAGACCGAAGCCCCAGCACAGGGAAAGCCTAACTACTCCTATGCTAGGCAAATTAAAACTGAGTTGGGAGTGGACACTGCAGGGGGTTATTGACCAGATGGGACAGCCCCCAGGGGTGTATACATGCAAATGCCTTTTGTTTTAACTAAGTCTATATGCCTAGCTACTCCTGCGGAGCAGATGACAATACTCAATAGTGATGACTTAGAGGAGGCGGCGAACGGATTAAAAAAATGTTTGCTGTGGGGAACGGGTGTTTTTTGCTTCAATAAATATTTGGCAGAATTACGCTGTGTCCCCTTATGCTTGCATTCACATGTCAAATTGAACGATAAGGATAAAGCTTCATATTAAAGAGCCAGACGGTTGGTGCAAATGGTCTTGGTGGAGGAGCCAGCGTTGACATTTTAAGGCCTGTTTTTATCCGAGATTTGGTGAGTTTCCAATCTGATGGGTGATCACGGCTTGCTGGTGGTGGTACACGGACATTCCTACTAGCCGCACACTCTTCCATGTTACTAGTTGCACAGGTACTTGGGACTGTACTTTGGCCGAAAACTTATATATACACATCAGCAGGAGTTTTTGACCACTGACGGACATTTTATAGTTTTATATTATTTATTGTTCGTTGATTACCATTCCTAGCCATGATGTTTTAGACCAATTCTTATTATTTATGATATTTATTCTGTAGCGCTGCTAGTGTCGCAAATTAGTTTATGCAATCTATATTTGTTGCACCCTCCTTTGGATTATAAATATGCACTGTTACTATAAAAATGACACTGGCAGGGAAGGGGTTAACACTGTTGGTGATCAAGGGGTTAAATGTATGCCTCATGCTTACTGACGTGTGTGGGGGAATGCCTACACTTGTCCCCCCATTAAACGTGCTTTGGGTGAACAGGGCCTTCTGTCTGTCCTCCGTAAAAAGAGGTATACCTTCTTTCCCCTTTGACAGTCGAGCCGAAGCACACAGACGGGACAGCAGGAAAGAACTCAGTAAGGACAGCAGGGAAGCATTCCGATAGGCATTTACTATGAATATCATAATAAACAGACCTTTCTACTAATCCCATAGAAAACTAAAACTAGCCTTCTCTTTACAAGTGAGTTGTAGGACTGTCTAAACAGGTTCTTTTTAACCCATTGCACAGAGTACTGCAGGTTACAACAAGATCTCAGGGTATTCCAACCACTAATGCTCAAGAGTTCCAGATTTTATGTTCTGGTGGGTGGGTATAATGTTCTGGTGGGTGGGTATAATGTTCTGGTGGGTGCCCCCCTCCACTCCAGAGAGTTTCAGCGAGGGGAGCCCATGGCTTTCTGCCGAACCTGGCTCACAGGGTACCTTTTCGACTCCTACGAGTCTGCAGGTAAGTCTTTGTGCTGCATTTCTTTTGGTAGGAAGAAACACAATCTAAACTGGGGCTAGAGGGGAAGGTGGGGCCTTTTAAATGTGCTTAATTGATTGTGTTTCCGGTAGGGAGGAGCCTATCATCTCATGTTGGGACATCCTGGAAAGGAGAGAAAATAGGTTTGAGCATGGAACCCGCCACCATGTAGGCATGGCGGGCAAGAGCCTCCAACCTCCTGTCCGTAGGATCCCGGAGAACCAGGGTATCCTCAGTGGGAACCAAAGTAGCCTTGTTCAACACGGCCACCATGTGATCCACCTGGGGGACCACACACCAGTGCAAATCTGTAGAAGGCGCAAAGGGGTAGAGCAGTTGAAACTGTTTAGGCACCGTGAAAGTGCACCATTGTTCATTCACTGTGTGATGAAAGTCAGCGGGGCAGGGAAAAACCTGCGCCGACTTGCGGGTCCTATGTGTACCAAAGGAGGACACAATGCCCGGAGGATTGGGCTCATCCTCTAAATGCAGTGTTTCTTTTACAGAAGAAATCAACGCATCCATAGCTGCGCATTCTTCAGGCCACCCCGGGGGAGAATCATCTACCTCCTCCACCTCCGCCTCCCCCTCAGACCCCAGCGGGTCCAGGGACGAGCGAGACCCTGAAAAGGGCACGCCAGCCACATCACCATCTGAATCAGAGGAGAAAGATAAACTAGGCCCTTTTCCAGCAGCTCGTTCAGCCATCAGCACCTCCATTTTGGACACTAAAGTCGCCACCAACATCGGCCAAATTAGGTATAACGGGGGGCACAGCAGACTGGGGTCCCCCACCAAGGCTAGGGGGAATTTTCTGTCCTGAGAATGCATTGCAGGAAAAAAACATAAAAAAGTACTGGCCCTTTAAGAGCGCTGTGGACCGCGCAGCCCATCGCTATATATACTGTGAACACAGACCCCCCCAAAAAGGGACAAAAACTGAGCCAGGAGAGATAAACAGAGAAATATGGAAGAGACAGTCTGAGGAGCCCCACAGTGTTACCACACCGATCGCTGCTCCAGAGGAAAAGGAAGGGAGGTCACCAGAGGCTGAACTATATGCTACAAGGCTAAGGCAAAATGGCTGCCAATAGAAAGCAATGGGAGGCTTCGGCAAGATGGCACCCTGATCACCCCACACCAGTCATATGATGGCACTGTACTGTACTGGTGACACCCTGATCACCTCACACCAGTCATATGATGCCGCTGTACTGTACTGGTGACACCCTGATCACCCCACTCCAGTCATATGATGGCTCTGTACTGTACTGGTGACACCCTGATCACCTCACACCAGTCATATGATGGCTCTGTACTGTACTGGTGACACCCCGATCACCCCACACCAGTCATATGATGGCACTGTACTGTACTGGTGACACCCTGATCACCTCACACCAGTCATATGATGGCACTGTACTGGCGATACCCTGATCACCTTACACCAGTCATATGATGGCACTGTACTGTACTGGTGACACCCTGATCACCCCACACCAGTCATATGATGGCACTGTACTGTACTGGTGACACCCTGATCACCTCACACCAGTCATATGATGGCAATGTACTGGTGACACCCTGATCACCCCACACCAGTCATATGATGGCACTGTACTGTACTGGTGACACCCTGATCACCTCACACCAGTCATATGATGGCGCTGTACTGTACTGGTGACACCCTGATTACCTCACACCAGTCATATGATGGCTCTGTACTGTACTGGTGACACCCTGATCACCTCACACCAGTCATATGATGGCGCTGTACTGTACTGGTGACACCCTGATCACCCCACTCCAGTCATATGATGGCTCTGTACTGTACTGGTGACACCCTGATCACCTCACACCAGTCATATGATGGCTCTGTACTGTACTGGTGACACCCCGATCACCCCACACCAGTCATATGATGGCACTGTACTGTACTGGTGACACCCTGATCACCTCACACCAGTCATATGATGGCACTGTACTGGCGATACCCTGATCACCTTACACCAGTCATATGATGGCACTGTACTGTACTGGTGACACCCTGATCACCCCACACCAGTCATATGATGGCACTGTACTGTACTGGTGACACCCTGATCACCTCACACCAGTCATATGATGGCACTGTACTGGTGATACCCTGATCACCTTACACCAGTCATATGATGACTCTGTACTGTACTGGTGATACCCTGATCACCTCACACCAGTCATATGATGGCACTGTACTGTACTGGCGACACCCTGATCACCCCACACCAGTCATATGATGGCACTGTACTGTACTGGTGACACCCTGATCACCTCACACCAGTCATATGATGGCGCTGTACTGTACTGGTGACACCCTGATCACCTCACACCAGTCATATGATGGCTCTGTACTGTACTGGTGACACCCTGATCACCTCACACCAGTCATATGATGGCACTGTACTGTACTGGTGACACCCTGATCACCCCACACCAGTCATATGATGGCACTGTACTGTACTGGTGACACCCTGATCACCTCACACCAGTCATATGATGGCGCTGTACTGTACTGGTGACACCCTGATCACCCCACACCAGTCATATGACGGCCCTGTACTGTACTGGTGACACCCTGATCACCCCACACCAGTCATATGATGGCACTGTACTGTACTGGTGACACCCTGATCACCCCACACCAGTCATATGATGGCACTGTACTGTACTGGTGACACCCTGATCACCTCACACCAGTCACATGATGGCGCTGTACTGGTGACACCCTGATCACCCCACTCCAGTCATATGATGGCTCTGTACTGTACTGGTGACACCCTGATCACCTCACACCAGTCATATGATGGCACTGTACTGTACTGGTGACACCCTGATCACCCCACTCCAGTCATATGATGGCTCTGTACTGTACTGGTGACACCCTGATCACCTCACACCAGTCATATGATGGCACTGTACTGTACTGGTGACACCCTGATCACCCCACTCCAGTCATATGATGGCACTGTACTGTACTGGTGACACCCTGATCACCTCACACCAGTCATATGATGGCACTGTACTGTACTGGTGTCACCCTGATCACCCCACACCAGTCATATGATGGCTCTGGACTTTACTGGTGACATCCTGATCACCTCACACTAGTCATATGATGGCACTGTACTGGCGATACCCTGATCACCTCACACCAGTCATATGATGGCACTGTACTGTACTGGTGACACCCTGATCACCCCACACAAGTCATATGACGGCTCTGTACTGTACTGGTGACACCCTGATCACCCCACACCAGTCATATGACGGCCCTGTACTGTACTGGTGACACCCTGATCACCCCACACCAGTCATATGATGGCACTGTACTGTACTGGTGACATCCTGATCACCCCACACCAGTCATATGATGGCACTGTACTGTACTGGTGACACCCTGATCACCTCACACCAGTCACATGATGGCGCTGTACTGGTGACACCCTGATCACCCCACTCCAGTCATATGATTGCTCTGTACTGTACTGGTGACACCCTGATCACCTCACACCAGTCATATGATGGCACTGTACTGTACTGGTGACACCCTGATCACCCCACTCCAGTCATATGATGGCACTATACTGTACTGGTGACACCCTGATCACCTCACACCAGTCATATGATGGCACTGTACTGTACTGGTGACACCCTGATCACCTCACACCAGTCATATGATGGCACTGTACTGTACTGGTGTCACCCTGATCACCCCACACCAGTCATATGATGGCTCTGGACTTTACTGGTGACATCCTGATCACCTCACACTAGTCATATGATGGCACTGTACTGGCGATACCCTGATCACCTCACACCAGTCATATGATGGCACTGTACTGTACTGGTGACACCCTGATCACCCCACACCAGTCATATGATGGCTCTGTACTGTACTGGTGACACCCTGATCACCCCACACCAGTCATATGACGGCCCTGTACTGTACTGGTGACACCCTGATCACCCCACACCAGTCATATGATGGCACTGTACTGTACTGGTGACACCCTGATCACCTCACACCAGTCATATGATGGCACTGTACTGGTGATACCCTGATCACCTTACACCAGTCATATGATGACTCTGTACTGTACTGGTGATACCCTGATCACCTCACACCAGTCATATGATGGCACTGTACTGTACTGGCGACACCCTGATCACCCCACACCAGTCATATGATGGCACTGTACTGTACTGGTGACACCCTGATCACCTCACACCAGTCATATGATGGCACTGTACTGTACTGGTGACACCCTGATCACCTCACACCAGTCATATGATGGCTCTGTACTGTACTGGTGACACCCTGATCACCTCACACCAGTCATATGATGGCACTGTACTGTACTGGTGACACCCTGATCACCCCACACCAGTCATATGATGGCACTGTACTGTACTGGTGACAGCCTGATCACCCCACACCAGTCATATGATGGCACTGTACTGGTGATACCCTGATCACCTCACACCAGTCATATGATGGCTCTGTACTGTACTGGTGACACCCCGATCACCTCACACCAGTCATATGATGGCACTGTACTGTACTGGTGACACCCTGATCACCCCACTCCAGTCATATGATGGCTCTGTACTGTACTGGTGACACCCTGATCACCTCACACCAGTCATATGATGGCACTGTACTGTACTAGTGACACCCTGATCACCCCACTCCAGTCATATGATGGCACTGTACTGTACTGGTGACACCCTGATCACCTCACACCAGTCATATGATGGCACTGTACTGTACTGGTGTCACCCTGATCACCCCACACCAGTCATATGATGGCTCTGGACTTTACTGGTGACATCCTGATCACCTCACACTAGTCATATGATGGCACTGTACTGGCGATACCCTGATCACCTCACACCAGTCATATGATGGCACTGTACTGTACTGGTGACACCCTGATCACCCCACACAAGTCATATGACGGCTCTGTACTGTACTGGTGACACCCTGATCACCCCACACCAGTCATATGACGGCCCTGTACTGTACTGGTGACACCCTGATCACCCCACACCAGTCATATGATGGCACTGTACTGTACTGGTGACATCCTGATCACCCCACACCAGTCATATGATGGCACTGTACTGTACTGGTGACACCCTGATCACCTCACACCAGTCACATGATGGCGCTGTACTGGTGACACCCTGATCACCCCATTCCAGTCATATGATTGCTCTGTACTGTACTGGTGACACCCTGATCACCTCACACCAGTCATATGATGGCACTGTACTGTACTGGTGACACCCTGATCACCCCACTCCAGTCATATGATGGCACTATACTGTACTGGTGACACCCTGATCACCTCACACCAGTCATATGATGGCACTGTACTGTACTGGTGACACCCTGATCACCTCACACCAGTCATATGATGGCACTGTACTGTACTGGTGTCACCCTGATCACCCCACACCAGTCATATGATGGCTCTGGACTTTACTGGTGACATCCTGATCACCTCACACTAGTCATATGATGGCACTGTACTGGCGATACCCTGATCACCTCACACCAGTCATATGATGGCACTGTACTGTACTGGTGACACCCTGATCAACCCACACCAGTCATATGATGGCTCTGTACTGTACTGGTGACACCCTGATCACCCCACACCAGTCATATGACGGCCCTGTACTGTACTGGTGACACCCTGATCACCCCACACCAGTCATATGATGGCACTGTACTGTACTGGTGACACCCTGATCACCTCACACCAGTCATATGATGGCACTGTACTGGTGATACCCTGATCACCTTACACCAGTCATATGATGACTCTGTACTGTACTGGTGATACCCTGATCACCTCACACCAGTCATATGATGGCACTGTACTGTACTGGCGACACCCTGATCACCCCACACCAGTCATATGATGGCACTGTACTGTACTGGTGACACCCTGATCACCTCACACCAGTCATATGATGGCACTGTACTGTACTGGTGACACCCTGATCACCTCACACCAGTCATATGATGGCTCTGTACTGTACTGGTGACACCCTGATCACCTCACACCAGTCATATGATGGCACTGTACTGTACTGGTGACACCCTGATCACCCCACACCAGTCATATGATGGCACTGTACTGTACTGGTGACAGCCTGATCACCCCACACCAGTCATATGATGGCACTGTACTGGTGATACCCTGATCACCTCACACCAGTCATATGATGGCTCTGTACAGTACTGGTGACACCCTGATCACCTCACACCAGTCATATGATGCGCTGTACTGTACTGGTGACACCCTGATCACCTCACACCAGTCATATGATGGCGCTGTACTGAACTGGTGACACCCTGATCACCCCACACCAGTCATATGATGGCTCTGTACTCCACTGGTGACACCCTGATCACCCCACACCAGTCATATGATGGCACTGTACTGTACTGGTGACATCCTGATCACCCCACACTAGTCATATGATGGCACTGTACAGTACTGGTGATACCCTGATCACCCCACACCAGTCATATGATGGCACTGTACAGTACTGGTGATACCCTGATCACCCCACACCAGTCATATGATGGCACTGTACTGTACTGGTGACACCCTGATCACCCCACACCAGTCATATGATGGCGCTGTACTGCACTGGTGACATCCTGATCACTCCACACCAGTCATATGATGGCACTGTACAGTACTGGTGATACCCTGATCACCCCACACCAGTCATATGATGGCACTGTACTGTACTGGTGACACCCTGATCACCCCACACCAGTCATATGATGGCTCTGTACTGTACTGGTGACACCCTGATCACCCCACACCAGTCATATGATGGCTCTGTACTGTACTGGTGACACCCTGATCACCCCACACCAGTCATATGACGGCCCTGTACTGTACTGGTGACACCCTGATCACCCCACACCAGTCACATGATGGCGCTGTACTGGTGACACCCTGATCACCCCACTCCAGTCATATGATGGCTCTGTACTGTACTGGTGACACCCTGATCACCTCACACCAGTCATATGATGGCACTGTACTGTACTGGTGACACCCTGATCACCCCACTCCAGTCATATGATGGCTCTGTACTGTACTGGTGACACCCTGATCACCTCACACCAGTCATATGATGGCACTGTACTGTACTAGTGACACCCTGATCACCCCACTCCAGTCATATGATGGCACTGTACTGTACTGGTGACACCCTGATCACCTCACACCAGTCATATGATGGCACTGTACTGTACTGGTGTCACCCTGATCACCCCACACCAGTCATATGATGGCTCTGGACTTTACTGGTGACATCCTGATCACCTCACACTAGTCATATGATGGCACTGTACTGGCGATACCCTGATCACCTCACACCAGTCATATGATGGCACTGTACTGGTGACACCCTGATCACCCCACACCAGTCATATGATGGCTCTGTACTGTACTGGTGACACCCTGATCACCCCACACCAGTCATATGACGGCCCTGTACTGTACTGGTGACACCCTGATCACCCCACACCAGTCATATGATGGCACTGTACTGTACTGGTGACATCCTGATCACCCCACACCAGTCATATGATGGCACTGTACTGTACTGGTGACACCCTGATCACCTCACACCAGTCACATGATGGCGCTGTACTGGTGACACCCTGATCACCCCACTCCAGTCATATGATTGCTCTGTACTGTACTGGTGACACCCTGATCACCTCACACCAGTCATATGATGGCACTGTACTGTACTGGTGACACGCTGATCACACCACTCCAGTCATATGATGGCACTATACTGTACTGGTGACACCCTGATCACCTCACACCAGTCATATGATGGCACTGTACTGTACTGGTGACACCCTGATCACCCCACACCAGTCATATGATGGCTCTGTACTTTACTGGTGACATACTGATCACCTCACACCAGTCATATGATGGCACTGTACTGGCGATACCCTGATCACCTCACACCAGTCATATGATGGCACTGCACTGTACTGGTGACACCCTGATCACCCCACACCAGTCATATGATGGCACTGTACTGTACTGGTGACACCCTGATCACCCCACACCAGTCATATCATGGCACTGTACTGTACTGGTGACACCCTGATTACCCCACACCAGTCATATGATGGCACTGTACTGTACTGGTGACATCCTGATCACCCCACACCAGTCATATGATGGCACTGTACTGTACTGGTGACACCCTGATCACCTCACACCAGTCATATGATGGCTCTGTACTGTACTGGTGACACCCTGATCACCTCACACCAGTCATATGATGGCACTGTACTGGTGATACCCTGATCACCTCACACCAGTCATATGATGGCTCTGTACAGTACTGGTGACACCCTGATCACCTCACACCAGTCATATGATGGCTCTGTACAGTACTGGTGACACCCTGATCACCTCACACCAGTCATATGATGCGCTGTACTGTACTGGTGACACCCTGATCACCTCACACCAGTCATATGATGGCGCTGTACTGAACTGGTGACACCCTGATCACCCCACACCAGTCCTATGATGGCTCTGTACTGTACTGGTGACATCCTGATCACCCCACACCAGTCATATGATGGCACTGTACAGTACTGGTGATACCCTGATCACCCCACACCAGTCATATGATGGCACTGTACTGTACTGGTGACACCCTGATCACCCCAGACCAGCCATATGATGGCGCTGTACTGTACTGGTGACATCCTGATCACTCCACACCAGTCATATGATGGCACTGTACAGTACTGGTGATACCCTGATCACCCCACACCAGTCATATGATGGCACTGTACTGTACTGGTGACACCCTGATCACCCCACACCAGTCATATGATGGCTCTGTACTGTACTGGTGACACCCTGATCACCCCACACCAGTCATATGATGGCTCTGTACTGTACTGGTGACACCCTGATCACCCCACACCAGTCATATGACGGCCCTGTACTGTACTGGTGACACCCTGATCACCCCACACCAGTCATATGATGGCACTGTACTGTACTGGTGACATCCTGATCGCCCCACACCAGTCATATGATGACACTGTACAGTACTGGTGATACCCTGATCACCCCACACCAGTCACATGATGGCTCTGTACTGTACTGGTGACACCCTGATCACCTCACACCAGTCACATGATGGCGCTGTACTGTACTGGTGACACCATGATCACCCCACACCAGTCATATGATGGCGCTGTACTGTACTGGTGATACCCTGATCACCCAACACCAGTCATATGATGGCTCTGTACTATACTGGTGACACCCTGATCACCCCACACCAGTCATATGATGGTGCTGTACTGTACTGGTGACACCCTGATCACCGCACACCAGTCATATGATGGCACTGTACTGTACTGGTGATACCCTGATCACCTCACACCAGTCATATGATGGCGCTGTACTGTACTGGTGACACCCTGAATACCTCACACCAGTCATATGATGGCGCTGTACTGTACTGGTGATACCCTGATCACCCCACACCAGTCATATGATGGCGCTGTACTGTACTGGTGACACCCTGATCACCTCACACCAGTCATATGATGGCGCTGTACTGGTGACACCCTGATCACCTCACACCAGTCATATGATGGCGCTGTACTGTACTGGTGACACCCTGATCACCTCACACCAGTCATATGATGGCGCTGTACTGTACTGGTGATACCCTGATCACCTCACACCAGTCATATGATGGCGCTGTACTGTACTGGTGACACCCTGATCACCTCACACCAGTCATATGATGGCACTGTACTGGTGACACCCTGATCACCTCACACCAGTCATATGATGACACTGTACTGGTGATACCCTGATCACCCCACACCAGTCATATGATGGCGCTGTACTGTACTGGTGACACACACCAGTCATATGATGGCACTGTACTGATGATACCCTGATCACCTCACACCAGTCATATGATGGCGCTGTACTGTACTGGTGACACCCTGATCACCTCACACCAGTCATATGATGGCACTGTACTGTACTGGTGATACCCTGATCACCTCACACCAGTCATATGATGGCGCTGTACTGTACTGGTGACACCCTGAATACCTCACACCAGTCATATGATGGCGCTGTACTGTACTGGTGACACCCTGATCACCTCACACCAGTCATATGATGGCGCTGTACTGTACTGGTGACACCCTGATCACCCCACACCAGTCATATGATGGCTCTGTACTGTACTGGTGACACCCTGATCACCCCACACCAGTCATATGACGGCCCTGTACTGTACTGGTGACACCCTGATCACCCCACACCAGTCATATGATGGCACTGTACTGTACTGGTGACATCCTGATCGCCCCACACCAGTCATATGATGACACTGTACAGTACTGGTGATACCCTGATCACCCCACACCAGTCACATGATGGCTCTGTACTGTACTGGTGACACCCTGATCACCTCACACCAGTCACATGATGGCGCTGTACTGTACTGGTGACACCATGATCACCCCACACCAGTCATATGATGGCGCTGTACTGTACTGGTGATACCCTGATCACCCAACACCAGTCATATGATGGCTCTGTACTATACTGGTGACACCCTGATCACCCCACACCAGTCATATGATGGTGCTGTACTGTACTGGTGACACCCTGATCACCGCACACCAGTCATATGATGGCACTGTACTGTACTGGTAATACCCTGATCACCTCACACCAGTCATATGATGGCGCTGTACTGTACTGGTGACACCCTGAATACCTCACACCAGTCATATGATGGCGCTGTACTGTACTGGTGATACCCTGATCACCCCACACCAGTCATATGATGGCGCTGTACTGTACTGGTGACACCCTGATCACCTCACACCAGTCATATGATGGCGCTGTACTGGTGACACCCTGATCACCTCACACCAGTCATATGATGGCGCTGTACTGTACTGGTGACACCCTGATCACCTCACACCAGTCATATGATGGCGCTGTACTGTACTGGTGATACCCTGATCACCTCACACCGGTCATATGATGGCGCTGTACTGTACTGGTGACACCCTGATCACCTCACACCAGTCATATGATGGCACTGTACTGGTGACACCCTGATCACCTCACACCAGTCATATGATGACACTGTACTGGTGATACCCTGATCACCCCACACCAGTCATATGATGGCGCTGTACTGTACTGGTGACACACACCAGTCATATGATGGCACTGTACTGATGATACCCTGATCACCTCATACCAGTCATATGATGGCGCTGTACTGTACTGGTGACACCCTGATCACCTCACACCAGTCATATGATGGCACTGTACTGTACTGGTGACACCCTGATCACCTCACACCAGTCATATGATGGCACTGTACTGGTGATACCCTGATCACCCCACACCAGTCATATGATGGCGCTGTACTGTACTGGTGACACCCTGATCACCTCACACCAGTCATATGATGGCGCTGTACTGTACTGGTGACACCCTGATCAACTCACACCAGTCATATGATGGCGCTTACTCCGCACTCATTTGGGACTTGCCTCCATCCCCCGGGTGCCCCCAAAGCCATACATAGACCTCCTAATCTTCACAAAAAAGGACCCCAGTGTACACATATCCCTCAGCAAGCTGTGCCGACTGCCATCTTGGCTGCACAGGGGGACACAGATCCACAGCAGACTGCAACTCTCTCACCTTGTTCAGCAATCCCCCTTTGCATAGAACTCTTTGCAGCTGCTCTACAGCATTAGGCAGGGAGAAGTCGGGACTCTGGGGGATTCTTCTACCTCCTACCACCACTGTGAGTCCTGACTCTGCCTAATCCACACTGTCAGTGTCTTCTGCACTCCACCCAGTTAAATATCGCGATATATATCGTTGAAAAACGAATATCGCAATGTACTTTTTTTCCGAATATCCTGCAGCCCTAGTACTGAACACAAATCTAAAAAAATTACTGGCTTCACACCTCCCCTATAGCCAGTCGAACACACCTTATAAAAGTACAAACCTTCAACCTCCATATAGAGGGTCCAACACACACCATATAAAATAGCCTCCAACCTCCCCTATAGCCAGACCAACACATGCCTAGTAAAATACAAACCTTCAACCTCCATATGGAGGGTCAAACACACACCTAAAAAATTACTGGCCTCCAAACCTCCCCTATAACCAGTCCAACACATGCCTAATAAAAGTTCAAACATTCAACCTCCATATAGAGGGTCTAAGACACCTAAAAAGAAAAATACTGGCCTCCAACCTCCCCTATAGCCAGTCCAACACATGCCTAAGTACAAACCTTCAACCTACATTTAGAGGGTCCAACACACACCTAAAATAGAAATATATTGGCCTCCAACCTCCCCTATAGCCAGTCCAACACACGCCTAATAAAAGTACAAGCCTTCAACCGCCAAATAGTGGGTCCAACACACATCTAAAATAAAAAAATACTGGCCTCCAACCTTCACTATAGCCAGTCCAACACACACCTAATAAAAGTACAAACCTTCAGCCTTCATATAGAGGGTCCAACACACACCTAAGAAAAAAACTGGCTTCCAACCTCCCCTATAGCCAGTCCAACACACGCCTAAGAAAAATACAAATCTTCAACCTCCATATAGAGTGTCGAACACACACCTAAAAAAAATAAAAAATTACTGGCCTCCAACCTCCCCTATAGCCAGTCCAACACATGCCTAATGAAGTACAAACCTTCAACCTCCATATAGAGTGTCGAACACACACCTAAAAAAAATAAAAAATTACTGGCCTCCAACCTCCCCTATAGCCAGTCCAACACACGCCTAAGAAAAATACAAACCTTCAACCTCCATATAGAGTGTCGAACACACACCTAAAAAAAATAAAAAAATACTGGCCTCCAACCTCCCCTATAGCCAGTCCAACACACGCCTAATAAAAGTACAAACCTTCAACTTACATATAGATAGAGGATCCAATACACACCTAATAGAAAAAAATACTGCCCTCTAACCCCCCTTGTATCCAGTCCAACACATGCCTAAGTACAAACCTTCAACCCCCTTATAGAGGGTCCAACACACACCTAAAATAAGAAAAATACTGGCCTCCAACCTCCCTTATCGCTAGTCCAACACAAGCCTAATAAAAGTACAAACCTTCAACCTCCATATAACAGGGTCCAACACACAACTAAAATAAAAAAACTGGCCCATTCCTGGCAATGCTCATCAAACGCATAAACATAAAATATTCTGGACACGATTCCAATAGCTTATAACGCTGTCCAGCGATGTAAATTATTGATAACGTCGTCCAGCGATGTAAATTGTTGAGAACGCCGCCCAGCGATGTCAATTATTGATAACGCCGTCCAGCAATGTAAATTATTGATAACGCCCTATAGCGATGTAAATTATTGATAACGCCCCTATAGCGATGTAAATTATAGATAACGCCGTCCAGCGATGTAAATTATTGATAACTCCGTAAAGCAATGTAAATTGTTGATAACGCTGTCCAGGGATGTAAATTGTTTATAAAGCTGTCCAGCAAAGAAAATTATTGATAACGGCATCCAGCGATGCCTATTATTGTTAATGCCATCCAGCGATATAAATTGTTAATAACGCTGCCCAGCGCTGAAAATTGTTTATAACGCCGTCCAGCTTTGCCAATTACCGGTAATGCCGTCCAGCGATGTAAATTGCTGATAAGCCTTCCAGTGAGGTCAATTTTTCATTCCGTCCAGCGATGTAAATTGTTGATAATGCCGTCCAGCGATGCCAAGTATTGATAACGCTGTCCAGCGTGTAAATTTTTCATAATGCCATCCATTGATGGCAATTGTTGATAATGCCATCCAGCGATGTAAATTGCTAATAATGCTGTCCAGCGATGCCAATTATTGATAACACCATCAAGCGATAAAAACAATTAATAACGATGTCCAGCGATGCCAAATATTGATAACGCCGTCTAGCAATGCCAATTGCTTATAACACCGTCCAGGGATGTAAATTGTTGATGACTATGTCCAGCGATGTAAATTGTTGATAATGCCGTCCAGCGATGTAAATTGCTGATGATTCCATCCAGCGATGTAAATTGCTGAAAGCAGTCCAGCGATGAAAATTGCTGATAACGCCGCTCAGCAATGTAAATTGTTGAGAACGCCATCCACCGATGTAAACTGCTGATAATGTCATCCAGCGATGCCAATTATTAATATTGCCATCCAGCGATAAAAAATGTTGATAACGCCGTCCAGTAATGTAAATTGTTGATAACACCGTCCAGCAAAGAAAATTATTGATAACGCCATCCAGCGATGCCTATTATTGTTAATGCCATCCAGCGATATAAATTGTTAATAATGCTGACCAGCGATGTAAATTTTTGATAACGCTGTCCAGCGATGTAAATTGTTGATAACGCTGTCCAGCGATGTAAATTGTTGATAACGCTGACCAGCGATGCCAATTATTGATAATGCCATCCAGCAATATAAATTGTTAATAATGCTGTCCAGCAATGAAAGTTGCTTATAACGCCATCCAGCTATGATAATTATCAGTAACACCGTCCAGTGATGTAAATTGCTGATAAGCCGTCCAGTGAGGTAAATTGCTAATATTGCTATCCAGCAATGCCAATTATTGCAATGTAAATTGCTGATAATGCCGTCCAGCGATTTCAATTAATGATAATGCCGTCCAGCGATGTAAAATGTTGATAACGCCGCCCAGCGATGTAAATTGTTGATAACGCCGGCCAGCGATGTAAATTGTTGATAACGCCGTCCAGCGATGTAAATTGTTGATAACGCCGTCCAGCGATGTAAATTGTTGATAACGCCGTCCAGAGATGTAAATTGTTGATAACGCTGACCAGCGATGCCAATTATTGATAATGCCATCCAGCGATAAAAATTGTTGATAAAGCTGCCCAGCGATGTAAATTGTTGATAACGCCGCCCAGCAAAGTAAATTATTGATAATGCCATCCAGCGATGCCAACTATTGATAATGCCATCCAGCAATATAAATTGTTAATAATGCTGTACAGCAATGAAAGTTGCTTATAACGCCATCCAGCTATGCCAATTATCAGTAACACCGTCCAGTGATGTAAATTGCTGATAAGCCGTCCAGTGAGGTAAATTTTTAATAACTCCGTCCAGCGATGTGAATTGTTGATAACGCTTTCCAGTGATGCCATGTATTGATAACGCTGTCCAGTGATGTAAATTTTTCATAACGCCATCCATTGATGGCAATTGTTGATAACGCCATCCAGCGATGTAAATTGCTAATAATGCTGTCCAGCAATGCCAATTATTAATAACGCCGTCCAGCGATATTAATTGTTTTTAACGACGTCCAGCAATGCCAATTATTGATAACGCCGTCCAGCGATGTAAATTATTGATAACAACCTCCAGTGATTTAAATTGCTGATAACGCCGCCCAGCGATGTCAATTGCTAAAAATGCTGTCAAGCAATGCCAATTATTTATATCGCCATCCAGCAATGTAAATTGTTGATAACGCCATCCAGCGATGTAAATTGTTGATAACGCCGTCCAGCAATGGCAATTATTGATTACATCGTCCAGCAATGCCAATTGCTGATAACACCGTTCAGCAATGTAAATTGCTGATAACGCGGTCCAGCGATGTAAATTGTTGATAACGCGGTCCAGCGATGTAAATTGTTGATAACGCGGTCCAGCGATGTAAATTGTTGATAACGCGGTCCAGCGATGTAAATTGTTGATAACGCGGTCCAGCGATGTAAAATGTTGATAACGCCCACCAGCGATGCCAATTGTAGATAACGCCATCCAGGAATTTAAAATGATGGGCATCAAACGCATAAACATGAAATATTCCTAACAATGGGCATCAAACGCATAAACATGAAATATTCTAATGCTTTAATGTTCTGGTGGGTCGGTATAAGGTTCTAGTGGGTCGGTATAAGGTTTTTGTGCATGGTTATAATTTTCTGGTGGGTGGTATAATGTTCTGCTAGGTGGTATAATGATTTGGTGGCTGGGTATAATGTTCTGGTGGGTGATATAATGTTCTGGTGGGTGGGTATAATGTTATGGTGAGTGGGTATAATGTTCTGGTGAGTGGGTATAATGTTCTCGTAAGTGGTATAATGTTATGGTGGGTGGGTATAATTTTTTGGTGGGTTGGTATAATATTCTGGTGGGTGGTATATTGATATGGTGTGTGGGTATAATGTTCTGGAGAGTGATATAATGTACTGGTGAGTGGGTATGCTCTGGTGGATGGGTATAATAATTTGGTGTGTGGGGATGTTCTGGTGGGTGGGTGGGTAGAATGTTCTGGTGGGTGGTGATAATATTCTGGTGTTCTGTATATAGATGGATTAAAAAAACAAACATACTATATATATATGGATTAAAAAACATACTAAATATATATGGATTAAAAAACATACTATATATATGGATTAAAAAACAAACATACTATATATGGATTAAAGCATATTATATATCTATATCTATATTTTAATAAAAATACTATATATATGGATTTAAAAAAAACTATATATATATATATATATATATATATATATATATATATATATATATATATATATATATATTGATTAAAAAAACATGCATATATATATATATATATATATATATATGCATAAGAAACATACTATAAATATGGATTTAAAAAAAAAACATACTTACATTTTATATATATATATATATATATATATATATATATAAAAAAAATATAGATGGATTAAAAAACATACTGTATATAGATGGATTAAAAAACAAACATACTATATATCTATACATTAAAAAAAACATACTATAAATATGGATTTAAAAAAAAACATACTAATATATATTATATATATATATATATATATATATATATAATATAGATGGATTAAAAGACATACTGTATATATATGGATTAAAAAAAAAACTATATATATGGATAAAAAAACAAACTATATATATGGTTTAAAAAACATACTATATATATAGATTAACAAACATACTATATATAGATGGATTTAAAAAAACAAACATACTATATATAGAGGGATTAAAAAACATACTATATATATATATATATTGATTAAATATACTATATACGTGGATTAAAAAAAACATACTATATATATGGATTAAAAAAAAACATACTATATATATGGATTAAAAAAACATACTATATATATATGGATTTAAAAAACATACTACATATATGGATTAAAAACACATACTATATATGGATTAAAAAAAATATACTATATATATGGATTAAAAAAAATAATACTATATGTGTGGATTAAAAAAACAATACTATATATATGGATTAAAAACACATACTATATATATGGATTAAAAAAAGTGGTTGATCCTCACTTCCAGGAGGTCAGCTTGGCATTTGGAGAAATTAGATCTGGGAATTAGATCTGTTCCAAGATTGCCATACCAAGCCGGCCAGGAAGAAGCTTGGGAACTTGAGCATTTCCTAACGCCTGCACTTGTCCCCCCTGTTAAACGTGCTTTGGGCGAACAGGTCCTTCTGTCTGTCATCCGTAAAAAGAGGTATACCTTCTTTCCCCTTTGACAGTTGAGCCGAAGCACACAGACGGGACAGCAGGAAAGAACTCAGCAAGGACAGCAGGGAAGCATTTTGATAGGCATTTACTATGAATGTCATAGTAAACAGGCCTCTCTACTAATCCCATAGAAAACTAAAACTAGCCTTCTCTTTACAAGTGAGTTGTAGGACTGTATAAACAGGTTCTTTTTAACCCATTGCACAGAGTACTACAGGCTCTGGTCACTTGAATGGCGACAATCCAGCAAAAGCGGTTGGTCCTCGCCTAGAGGAGGTCAGCTTGGCATTTGGAGAAATCCTGGGAAATAGATCTGTCCCAAGATTGCCATACCAAGCCCGCCAGGAAGAAGCTTGGGAACCCAAGATTGTTGATAATGCTGTCCAGCGAAGCCAATTGTTGATAACGTCGTCCAGCAATGTAAATTATTGATAATTCCCTCCAGCAATGTAAATTCTTGATAACGCCATCCAGGAATGCAATTTATTGAAAACGCCGTCTAGAGATGGAAATTGCTGATAATGTCGTCCAGCGATGTAAATTATTGATAACGCCATCCAGCGATTGAATATTTTGATAACGCCGTCCAGCAACGTAAATTGTTGATAACGCTGTCCAGCAATGCCAATTATTGATAACGCCATCCAGAAATTTAAAATGATGGGCATCAAACGCATAAACATGAAATATTCCTAACAATGGGTATCAAATGCATAAACATAAAATATTCCGGACAATGGGCCTCAAACGCATAAATATGAAATATTCTAATGTTATGATGTTCTGGTGGGTCGGTATAAGGTTCTGGTGTATGGTTATAAAGTTCTGGTGGGTAGGTATAATGTTCTGGTGTATGGTTATAAAGTTCTGGTGGGTGGGTATAATGTTCTGGTGGGTGGGTATAATGTTCTGGTGTATGGTTATAAAGTTCTGGTGGGTGGGTATAATGTTCTGGTGGGTGGGTAAAATGTTCTGGTGGGTGCCAGAACAACAACCTTATGGAATTTGGAAAAAAAGGTGTGCACCGACGACCAAGTCGCAGCCTTGCACACCTGGGTCACCGAGACCTGATGCTGGTAGGCCCAGGACGTACTCATTGATCTGGTAGAGTGCGCCTTAACAGGGAAGGGTGGAACCCATTCCTTCAAAGCATAAGCCTGGACAATCGTCTGATCCATTTGGCAATGGCCGCCGCAGACGCAACCATGCCCTTCCGAGGTCCCTCAGGAAGGACAAAAAAAGGCAATCCGATTTCCGAAAGGATTCAGTGGACGACAGGCAAACCCTGATCGCCCTGACAACATCCAAGGAATGCAACGCGCCCTCCTTAGGATGCTTGGGTTTCGCACAGAGCGAAGGCAAAACAATGTCCTCATTAAGGTGGAAGTCAGACACCACCTTAGGGAGAAATGACGAGTTAGGTCGCAAGACCACCTTATCTTTATGAACCACCAGGTAAGGAGAGCGGCAAGACAATGCCGCCAACTCCGACACCCTGCGAGCCGAAGTGATCGCCACCAAAAAAGCGACCTTCTTTGACAGCAGAGGCAAAGAGATCTCCCTGATATTTTCAAAGGGAGCACGCTGTAGCACAGACAGAACCAAGTTCAAGTCCCATGGAGGTAAAGGCTCCTTCCTGGGAGGAGCCAAGTGTCGCACACCTTGAATGAAGGTGCGGACCAAAGAATTAGACGCCACCGGGCGTTGGAAAAGAATAGCCAGGGCAGACACCTGACCCTTGATTGTGGCCAGTGCCAATCGCTGATCCACTCCAGACTGGAGGAAAGCCAACACTCTTGACACCGAGTACGAGCGAGGGGAAAACCCCCTGGACTCACACCAGGCGAAATAAGCCTTCCAAGTACGGTAATAGATCTTACCAGAAGAGGATTTCCTAGCCTTGATCAGCATAGGGATAACCTCAGGAGAGAGACCCTTGTCCTTCAGGATCTGGGTCTCAGCAGCCAGGCCGTTAAAGCCAGCGACTGTAAAGCAGGATGGAAGATCGGTCCTTGAGACAGAAGATCTTCCCGCATGGGCAGTCGCCACAGAGGCGCCACTGCCAGGTGAACCACGTCGGCGTACCAGTCCGGCGCTATCAGAATCACCAGGTGCGGCTCCGAGGCTAGCCTGCGGAGGAACCTGGACAGCAACTGAATGGGAGGAAAGGCATACATCAGCCGATACTGATGCCAAGGGGCCACCAACGCATCCGAGGCGTCCGCCAATGGATTGCGCGTTCTTGCCACGAACCTTTCGATTTAGCCGAGATGCGAACAGATCCACGTCCGGGGATCCCCACTTCGCACACAGCATTTGGAAGACCTCCGGGTGTAAGGACCATTCCCTCTGGTCCAGGGCCTGGCGACTCAGGTAGTCTGCCTGCCAATTTTCCACACCCGGAATGTGAACTGCTGAGATTGCCGGGACATGAATCTCGGCCCAAGAAAGAATGTCGGACACCTCCCGTGCCGCCCGAGCACTCCTGGAGCCCCCTTGGTGGTTGATGTAAGCCACCGCGGTAGCATTGTCCATCTGTACCCGGACAGGACGACCCCATAGACGGTCCGACCACTGTAGAAGGCAGAGCTTGATCGCTCGCAATTCCAGGACGTTGATCAGAAAGGGAGGACTCCTACTCTGACCAAGTGCCCTGGGCAGACAGGGTGCCCAGGACCCCACCCCAGCCCAACAGGCTGGCATCCGTGGTGATCACCGTCCAAACCAACGGACTAAACGAATTGCCCCCCGTCACCGACGGGAACTGGAGCCACCACAGAAGGGCCAATCTTGTCTGACAACTCAAGGAGACCTGGAGATCCAGGGACTGAGCCTGTCCATCCCAGTTGGCCAGGACCTCCGCTTGGAGAGCCCGCGTGTGGAACTGAGCAAAGGGTATCGCCTCGAAAGTTGATACCATTAACCCCAGGACTCGCATACAGGTCCTGAGTGACGATGCTGGAACGTCCCTGAGGGACCCGATCTCGTCCCGCAATGCTCGGAGCTTGTCCTCCGGCAGGAACACCTTCGCCTGAGCAGAGTCCAAATCATTCCCAGGTAGGGAAGACGAACCGAAGGGGACAACGATGACTTCTGAACATTGATGGTCCATCCGAACTCCTGAAGCATCCGGATCGTGATGGACAGATCGCGCACCAGGTCCTGACTGACACTCGATCCGACGAGGAGGTCGTCCAGATACCCCAGGATCGCAATGAACTGAGCCCTCAGTAGGCCCAGAACCGGCGCCAGAACCTTGGTAAAGACCCTGGGAGCCGAAGCGAGACCGAAAGGTAACGCCACAAACTGATAATGGTCTCCCGAGACGGCAAACCGAAGGTACCGCTGATGACCCTCGAAGATGGGGACATGCAGGTACGCATCTTTGAGGTCTATTGAAGCCAGGAACTCTCCTGGGCTCAGAGAAGCCACCGATCGGAGAGACTCCATACGGAATTTTCGAACACGCACAAAGCGGTTCAGAGCTTTCAGGTCCAGGATAGGACGCACCTTGCCCTCCTTTCTGGGCACAGTGAACAGATTGGAATAAAAACTCCGAAACCTGTCCCGGTGAGGCACCGGGACGATCACCCCCTGAGCAAGAAGGTCGGGTGAGGGCGCGCCTTCAGGCAGAAGTGGACTGGCCCGTCGTAGCTGTATTGCCTGACTTCTGCTTACCCGCCCAGGGCTTCTTCTGTCCTCCCTGGGACTTGAAGGGCTTGCCCTTGGACTGGTTCCGAAAGACACGAAAGGAACCCTGACTGGATCTAGGTGCAGAACTCCTCTTACCCCGAAGGGCTTGTGCTTCGGGTTCTGGGGCAGCATAGTACTCTTGCCCCCCGTGATGCCTTTTACCAGGGTATCCAACGCCTCGCCAAAAAGGCGAGAGCCAGCATAAGGAAAATCCGCCACCGTTTTCCACGAGGACTGGTCAGCCGACCAGCTCTTCAGCCATATCAGGCGTCGATTAAGCACCGCGACACTAGAGAGGCGTGCTACTAGAGGGGCCTCATTCAAGGCCGCATCACACAGATACATGATTCCCTGGTGGATCTGGTCCACCATATCCAGCCGGGCAGGCGGGACACCATCAGTCACTAGGTTGCTCCTAAGCACCTTAGACCAGTCAGCAAGGCTACCAGTTCCTCCGTAGGAACCAGGGTAGCCTTATTCAGCACTGCGACCGTGTGATCCACCTGCGGCGGCACACACCAGCGCGATACCGTAGCTGGTGCAAAGGGATAAAGCAATTTGAACCGACTAGGCACCACGAACGGACGCTTCAAAGTGCGCCACACTTCATTAACAGTATAATGAAATTCAGCGGGGCAGGGAAAAACCTGTGCCGACTTGTGGGTCCTGTGCGTCCCAAAAGAGGACACAACGCCCGGAGGGCTGGGCTCATCCTCCAAATGTAAGGTGTCCTTCACAGAAATAATTAATTCATCCATGGTCGCCCGTTCCTCGGGCGACCCCAGAGAGGAGGTATCAACCCCCTCTACCTCCGCCTCCCCCTCAGACCCCTGCAGGTCCACAGATGAGTGGGACCCTGAAAAGGGCACGCTCGCAGCAGCCATATCACCATCTGAATCAGAGGAGAGGGACAATCTGGGTCTCTTACGAGCAGCACGTTCAGCCATCAACATTTCCATGTTTGACACCAAAGTCGCCACTACCGCGGCCAAATCAGGTCTCAGAGGGGGCACCGGAGAACTGGGGGCCCCCACCAGGGCTGGTGGAAATTTGCTATCCTGAGAATCCATGCTCAGGTGAGAAAAATCAGGGCAGTGCAAGAATCAGGTGCTGTCCCTTTAAAAGCGCTGCGATTGCGCAGCCCACCGCTCCAGCTATCAAGATAGAAAAGAGACCCCCAACAGCAAGGAGACAAAACTGAGCCAGAAGCAACAGTACAGAGATATATTGAGAGCAATAACCTGCAGAGCCCCCGCAGAGCGTTGCCACCGCTGTCCTGCTTCAGAGGAAAGAGGAAGTGCTGTGAAAGTAGGCTGAACTATGCAGCTGCATGACCCAGGGAAAATGGCTGCCCCATAGAAAGGTATGGGAGGCTCCACCAAAATGGCCGCCGACATGCGGCCGGACCGACCGATCGGTCCCCGCAAAAATGGCGGCGATTGGCGCCAATTCAGCATGTAGATGCGCCCATAGAGGAACTCACATGCTTGCCCAGTGTAAAAAATGGCGGACCGCGCGGTGACACCCCGCCGCGGTCCTTACACAGTCTGCACCCCCAAACACCGAAGTGACCCAGGGAAGGGGACCCCTCACACACACACAGCGCCGCAGTGCCTGTACAAACGAACCCCGCAGGGATCGCAGCCGGGGGTCACACAAGGCACAGACAGTTATGGGGGACACACAGCAACCAGGACTTCCACCCCACACAGAAGCACTTACCTGTACCCGATGGCGTGGTGAGCCTCACAGAACGGAAAGCCGCTGTCCTCACCTGACAGGGAGTGCCGTTTGCTAGGGACATTGCACTGCTGAGCCGCAGATGCGTCCGGTGAGGTAGCCACCTCACAGCTGCATCCCTGCAGCGAACAGGGATGGGTCGTTCATAATGCCAGGGCGAACCATAGCTGAACGCTCGATGGCGGGCTGGGGGTCCATCTGACCCTCTGTGCCCTGATGAACCAGGGCGGCCAGTCCAAATCCCAGCACCGCATGACCATCTTCGTCCGAAGAGTCGACTAAAAACTAAAGCTGATCAAATAAACAGCTAGTAAAGAAATAAAAAAAACTGACATTTTTTTCAATAAAATCAAATAAAAAGGAAGATAGGCTGAGACTGAAGCCCCAGCACAGGGAAAGCCTAACTACTCCTATGCTAGGCAAATTAAAACTGAGTTGGGAGTGGACACTGCAGGGGGGTATTGACCAGATGGGACAGCCCCCAGGGGTGTATACATGCCAATGCCTTTTGTTTTAACTAAGTCTATATGCCTAGCTACTCCTGCGGAGCAGATGACAATACTCAATAGTGATGACTTAGAGGAGGCGGCGACTGTCGGAGGATGTAAGAGAAAAAACATACTATATATATGGATTAAAAAAACAAACATACTATATAGACGGATTAAAAAACATACTATATATATTTATATATATATATATATATATATATGACGGATTAAAAAAATGTTTGCTGTGGGGAACGGGTGTTTTTTGCTTCAATAAATATTTGGCAGAATTACGCTGTGTCCCCTTATGCTTGCATTCACATGTCAAATTGAACGATAAGGATAAAGCTTCATATTAAAGAGCCAGACGGTTGGTGCAAATGGTCTTGGTGGAGGAGCCAGCGTTGACATTTTAAGGCCTGTTTTTATCCGAGATTTGGTGAGTTTCCAATCTGATGGGTGATCACGGCTTGCTGGTGGTGGTACACGGACATTCCTACTAGCCGCACACTCTTCCATGTTACTAGTTGCACGGGTACTTGGGACTGTACTTTGGCCGAAAGCTTATATATACACATCAGCAGGAGTTTTTGACCACTGACGGACATTTTATAGTTTTATATTATTTATTGTTCGTTGATTACCATTCCTAGCCATGATGTTTTAGACCAATTCTTATTATTTATGATATTTATTCTGTAGCGCTGCTAGTGTCGCAAATTAGTTTATGCAATCTATATTTGTTGCACCCTCCTTTGGATTATAAATATGCACTGTTACTATAAAAATGACACTGGCAGGGAAGGGGTTAACACTGTTGGTGATCAAGGGGTTAAATGTATGCCTCATGCTTACTGACGTGTGTGGGGGAATGCCTACACTTGTCCCCCCGTTAAACGTGCTTTGGGTGAACAGGTCCTTCTGTCTGTCCTCCGTAAAAAGAGGTATACCTTCTTTCCCCTTTGACAGTCGAGCCGAAGCACACAGACGGGACAGCAGGAAAGAACTCAGTAAGGACAGCAGGGAAGCATTCTGATAGGCATTTACTATGAATGTCATAGTAAACAGACCTTTCTACTAATCCCATAGAAAACTAAAACTAGCCTTCTCTTTACAAGTGAGTTGTAGGACTGTCTAAACAGGTTCTTTTTAACCCATTGCACAGAGTACTGCAGGTTACAACAAGATCTCAGGGTATTCCAACCACTAATGCTCAAGAGTTCCAGATTTTATGTTCTGGTGGGTGGGTATAATGTTCTGGTGGGTGGGTATAATGTTCTGGTGGGTGGGTATAATGTTCTGGTGGGTGCCCCCCTCCACTCCAGAGAGTTTCAGCGAGGGGAGCCCATGGCTTTCTGCCGAACCTGGCTCACAGGGTACCTTTTCGACTCCGAGTCTGCAGGTAAGTCTTTGTGCTGCATTTCTTTTGGTAGGAAGAAACACAATCTAAACTGGGGCTAGAGGGGAAGGTGGGGCCTTTTAAATGTGCTTAATTGATTGTGTTTCCGGTAGGGAGGAGCCTATCATCTCATGTTGGGACATCCTGGAAAGGAGAGAAAATAGGTTTGAGCATGGAACCCGCCACCATGTAGGCATGGCGGGCAAGAGCCTCCAACCTCCTGTCCGTAGGATCCCGGAGAACCAGGGTATCTTCAGTGGGAACCAAAGTAGCCTTGTTCAACACGGCCACCATGTGATCCACCTGGGGGGCCACACACCAGTGCAAATCTGTAGAAGGCGCAAAGGGGTAGAGCAGTTGAAACCGTTTAGGCACCGTGAAAGTGCACCATTGTTCATTCACTGTGTGATGAAAGTCAGCGGGGCAGGGAAAAACCTGCGCCGACTTGCGGGTCCTATGTGTACCAAAGGAGGACACAATGCCCGGAGGATTGGGCTCATCCTCTAAATGCAGTGTTTCTTTTACAGAAGAAATCAACGCATCCATAGCTGCGCATTCTTCAGGCCACCCCGGGGGAGAATCATCTACCTCCTCCACCTCCGCCTCCCCCTCAGACCCCAGCGGGTCCAGGGACGAGCGAGACCCTGAAAAGGGCACGCCAGCCACATCACCATCTGAATCAGAGGAGAAAGATAATCTAGGCCCTTTTCCAGCAGCTCGTTCAGCCATCAGCACCTCCATTTTGAACACTAAAGTCGCCACCAACAGCGGCCAAATTAGGTATAACGGGGGGGGGGTGCAGCAGACTGGGGTCCCACACCAAGGCTAGGGGGAATTTTCTGTCCTGAGAATGCATTGCAGGAAAAAAACATAAAAAAGTACTGGCCCTTTAAGAGCGCTGCGGACCGCGCAGCCCATCGCTATATATACTGTGAACACAGACCCCCCCAAAATGGGACAAAAACTGAGCCAGGAGGGATAAACCAAGAAATATGGAAGAGACAGTCTGAGGAGCCCCACAGTGTTACCACACCGATCGCTGCTCCAGAGGAAAAGGAAGGGAGGTCACCAGAGGCTGAACTATATGCTACAAGGCTAAGGCAAAATGGCTGCCAATAGAAAGCAATGGGAGGCTTCGGCAAGATGGCACCCTGATCACCCCACACCAGTCATATGATGGCACTGTACTGTACTGGTGACACCCTGATCACCTCACACCAGTCATATGATGGCGCTGTACTGTACTGGTGACACCCTGATCACCCCACACTAGTCATATGATGGCACTGTACTGTACTGGTGACACCCTGATCACCTCACACCAGTCACATGATGGCGCTGTACTGGTGACACCCTGATCACCCCACTCCAGTCATATGATGGCTCTGTACTGTACTGGTGACACCCTGATCACCTCACACCAGTCATATGATGGCATTGTACTGTACTGGTGACACCCTGATCACCCCACACCAGTCACATGATGGCACTGTACTGTACTGGTGACACCCTGATCACCTCACACCAGTCACATGATGGCGCTGTACAGGTGACACCCTGATCACCCCACTCCAGTCATATGATGGCTCTGTACTGTACTGGTGACACCCTGATCACCTCACACCAGTCATATGATGGCACTGTACTGGTGACACCCTGATCACCCCACTCCAGTCATATGATGGCTCTGTACTGTACTGGTGACACCCTGATCACCTCACACCAGTCATATGATGGCACTGTACTGTACTGGTGACACCCTGATCACCTCACACCAGTCATATGATGGCACTGTACTGTACTGGTGATACCCCGATCACCCCACACCAGTCATATGATGGCGCTGTACTGTACTGGTGACACCCTGATCACCTCACACCAGTCATATGATGGCACTGTACTGTACTGGTGACACCCTGATCACCCCACACCAGTCATATGATGGCGCTGTACTGTACTGGTGATACCCTGATCACCTCACACCAGTCATATGATGGCGCTGTACTGTACTGGTGACACCCTGATCACCTCACACCAGTCATATGATGGCGCTTACTCCGCACTCATTTGGGACTTGCCTCCATCCCCCGGGTGCCCCCAAAGCCATACATAGACCTCCTAATCTTCACAAAAAAGGACCCCAGTGTACTCATATCCCTCAGCAAGCTGTGCCGACTGCCATCTTGGCTGCACAGGGGGACACAGATCCACAGCAGACTGCAACTCTCTCACCTTGTTCAGCAATCCCCCCTTGCATAGAACTCTTTGCAGCTGCTCTACAGCATTAGGCAGGGAGAAGTCGGGACTCTGGGGGATTCTTCTACCTCCTACCACCACTGTGAGTCCTGACATTGCCTAATCCACACTGTCAGTGTCTTCTGCACTCCACCCAGTTAAATATCGCGATATATATCGTTGAAAAACGAATATCGCAATGTACTTTTTTTCCGAATATCCTGCAGCCCTAGTACTGAACACAAATCTAAAAAAATTACTGGCTTCACACCTCCCCTATAGCCAGTCGAACACACCTTATAAAAGTACAAACCTTCAACCTCCATATAGAGGGTCCAACACACACCATATAAAATAGCCTCCAACCTCCCCTATAGCCAGACCAACACATGCCTAGTAAAATACAAACCTTCAACCTCCATATGGAGGGTCAAACACACACCTAAAAAATTACTGGCCTCCAAACCTCCCCTATAACCAGTCCAACACACGTCTAATAAAAGTTCAAACATTCAACCTCCATATAGAGGGTCTAAGACACCTAAAAAGAAAAATACTGGCCTCCAACCTCCCCTATAGCCAGTCCAACACATGCCTAAGTACAAACCTTCAACCTACATTTAGAGGGTCCAACACACACCTAAAATAGAAATATATTGGCCTCCAACCTCCCCTATAGACAGTCCAACACACGCCTAATAAAAGTACAAGCCTTCAACCGCCAAATAGTGGGTCCAACACACATCTAAAATAAAAAAAGTAATGGCCTCCAACCTTCACTATAGCCAGTCCAACACACACCTAATAAAAGTACAAACCTTCAGCCTTCATATAGAGGGTCCAACACACACCTAAGAAAAAAACTGGCTTCCAACCTACCCTATAGCCAGTCCAACACACGCCTAAGAAAAATACAAATCTTCAACCTCCATATAGAGTGTCGAACACACACCTAAAAAAAATAAAAAATTACTGGCCTCCAACCTCCCCTATAGCCAGTCCAACACATGCCTAATGAAGTACAAACCTTCAACCTCCATATAGAGTGTCGAACACACACCTAAAAAAAATAAAAAATTACTGGCCTCCAACCTCCCCTATAGCCAGTCCAACACACGCCTAAGAAAAATACAAACCTTCAACCTCCATATAGAGTGTCGAACACACCTAAAAAAATAAAAAAATTCTGGCCTCCAACCTCCCCTATAGCCAGTCCAACACATGCCTAATGAAGTACAAACCTTCAACCTCCATATAGAGGGTCAAACACACACCTAAAAAAAAAATACTGGCCTCCAACCTCCCCTATAGCCAGTCCAACACACGCCTAATAAAAGTACAAACCTTCAACTTACATATAGATAGAGGATCCAATACACACCCAATAGAAAAAAATACTGCCCTCTAACCCCCCTTGTATCCAGTCCAACACATGCCTAAGTACAAACCTTCAACCCCCTTATAGAGGGTCCAACACACACCTAAAATAAGAAAAATACTGGCCTCCAACCTCCCTTATCGCTAGTCCAACACAAGACTAATAAAAGTACAAACCTTCAACCTCCATATAACAGGGTCCAACACACAACTAAAATAAAAAAACTGGCCCATTCCTGGCAATGCTCATCAAACGCATAAACATAAAATATTCTGGACACGATTCCAATAGCTTATAACGCTGTCCAGCGATGTAAATTATTGATAACGTCGTCCAGCGATGTAAATTGTTGAGAACGCCGCCCAGCGATGTCAATTATTGATAACGCCGTCCAGCAATGTAAATTATTGATAACGCCCTATAGCGATGTAAATTATTGATAACGCCCCTATAGCGATGTAAATTATAGATAACGCCGTCCAGCGATGTAAATTATTGATAACTCCGTAAAGCAATGTAAATTGTTGATAACGCTGTCCAGGGATGTAAATTGTTTATAACGCTGTCCAGCAAAGAAAATTATTGATAACGGCATCCAGCGATGCCTATTATTGTTAATGCCATCCAGCGATATAAATTGTTAATAACGCTGCCCAGCGCTGAAAATTGTTTATAACGCCGTCCAGCTTTGCCAATTACTGGTAATGCCGTCCAGCGATGTAAATTGCTGATAAGCCTTCCAGTGAGGTCAATTTTTCATTCCGTCCAGCGATGTAAATTGTTGATAATGCCGTCCAGCGATGCCATATATTGATAACGCTGTCCAGCGTGTAAATTTTTCATAATGCCATCCATTGATGGCAATTGTTGATAATGCCATCCAGCGATGTAAATTTCTAATAATGCTGTCCAGCGATGCCAATTATTGATAACACCATCAAGCGATAAAAACAATTAATAACGATGTCCAGCGATGCCAATTATTGATAACGCCGTCTAGCAATGCCAATTGCTTATAACACCGTCCAGGGATGTAAATTGTTGATGACTATGTCCAGCGATGTAAATTGTTGATAATGCCGTCCAGCGATGTAAATTGCTGATGATTCCATCCAGCGATGTAAATTGCTGAAAGCAGTCCAGCGATGAAAATTGCTGATAACGCCATCCACCGATGTAAATTGTTGAGAACGCCATCCACCGATGTAAACTGCTGATAATGTCATCCAGCGATGCCAATTATTAATATTGCCATCCAGCGATAAAAAATGTTGATAACGCCGTCCAGTAATGTAAATTGTTGATAACACCGTCCAGCAAAGAAAATTATTGATAACGCCATCCAGCGATGCCTATTATTGTTAATGCCATCCAGCGATATAAATTGTTAATAATGCTGACCAGCGATGTAAATTGTTGATAACGCTGTCCAGCGATTTAAATTGTTGATAACGCTGTCCAGCGATGTAAATTGTTGATAACGCTGACCAGCGATGCCAATTATTGATAATGCCATCCAGCAATATAAATTGTTAATAATGCTGTCCAGCAATGAAAGTTGCTTATAACGCCATCCAGCTATGATAATTATCAGTAACACCGTCCAGTGATGTAAATTGCTGATAAGCCGTCCAGTGAGGTAAATTGCTAATATTGCTATCCAGCAATGCCAGTTATTGCAATGTAAATTGCTGATAATGCCGTCCAGCGATTTCAATTAATGATAATGCCGTCCAGCGATGTAAAATGTTGATAACGCCGCCCAGCGATGTAAATTGTTGATAACGCTGTCCAGCGATGTAAATTGTTGATAACGCCGTCCAGCGATGTAAATTGTTGATAACGCCGTCCAGCGATAAAAATTGTTGATAAAGCTGCCCAGCGATGTAAATTGTTGATAACGCCGCCCAGCAAAGTAAATTATTGATAATGCCATCCAGCGATGCCAACTATTGATAATGCCATCCAGCAATATAAATTGTTAATAATGCTGTACAGCAATGAAAGTTGCTTATAACGCCATCCAGCTATGCCAATTATCAGTAACACCGTCCAGTGATGTAAATTGCTGATAAGCCGTCCAGTGAGGTAAATTTTTAATAACTCCGCCCAGCGATGTGAATTGTTGATAACGCTGTCCAGTGATGCCATGTATTGATAACGCTGTCCAGTGATGTAAATTTTTTATAACGCCATCCATTGATGGCAATTGTTGATAACGCCATCCAGCGATGTAAATTGCTAATAATGCTGTCCAGCAATGCCAATTATTAACGCCGTCCAGCGATATTAATTGTTTTTAACGACGTCCAGCAATGCCAATTATTGATAACGCCGTCCAGCGATGTAAATTATTGATAACAACCTCCAGTGATTTAAATTGCTGATAACACCGCCCAGCGATGTCAATTGCTAAAAATGCTGTCAAGCAATGCCAATAATTTTTTTTTTTCCATAAAAAGTGCAATGCCAATAATTTATATCGCCATCCAGCAATGTAAATTGTTGATAACGACATCCAGCGATGTAAATTGTTGATAACGCCGTCCAGCAATGGCAATTATTGATAACGTCGTCCAGCAATGCCAATTGCTGATAACACCGTTCAGCAATGTAAATTGCTGATAACGCCGTCCAGCGATGTAAATTGTTGATAACCCGGTCCAGCGATGTAAATTGTTGATAACGCGGTCCAGCGATGTAAAATGTTGATAACGCCCACCAGCGATGCCAATTGTAGATAACGCCATCCAGGAATTTAAAATGATGGGCATCAAACGCATAAACATGAAATATTCCCAACAATGGGCATCAAACGCATAAACATGAAATATTCCTAACAATGGGCATCAAACGCATAAACATGAAATATTCTAATGCTTTAATGTTCTGGTGGGTCGGTATAAGGTTCTAGTGGGTCGGTATAAGGTTTTTGTGCATGGTTATAATTTTCTGGTGGGTGGTATAATGTTCTGCTAGGTGGTATAATGATTTGGTGGCTGGGTATAATGTTCTGGTGGGTGATATAATGTTCTGGTGGGTGGGTATAATGTTCTGGTGAGTGGGTATAATGTTCTGGTGAGTGGGTATAATGTTCTCGTAAGTGGTATAATGTTCTGGTGGGTGGGTATGATTTTTTGGTGGGTTGGTATAATATTCTGGTGGGTGGTATATTGATATGGTGTGTGGGTATAATGTTCTGGAGAGTGATATAATGTACTGGTGAGTGGGTATGCTCTGGTGGATGGGTATAATAATTTGGTGTGTGGGGATGTTCTGGTGGGTGGGTGGGTAGAATGTTCTGGTGGGTGGTATAACGTTCTGGTGCGTGGTGATAATATTCTGGTGTTCTGTATATAGATGGATTAAAAAACATACTATATATAGATGGATTAAAAAAACAAACATACTATATATATGGATTAAAAAACATACTAAATATATATGGATTAAAAAACATACTAAATATATATGGATTAAAAAACATACTATATATATGGATTAAAAAACAAACATACTATATATGGATTAAAGCATATTATATATCTATATCTATATTTTAATAAAATTACTATATATATGGATTTAAAAAAACATACTATATATATATATATATATATATTGATTAAAAAACATGCATATATATATATATATATATATATGCATTAAAAAACATACTATAAATATGGATTTAAAAAAAAAAAACATACTTACATTTTATATATATATATATATATATAAAAAATATAGATGGATTAAAAAACATACTGTATATAGATGGATTAAAAAACAAACATACTATATATATATGGATTAAAAACAAACATACTATATATCTATACATTAAAAAAACATACTATAAATATGGATTTAAAAAAAAACATACTAATATATATTATATATATATATATATAAAATATAGATGGATTAAAAGACTGTATATATATGGATTAAAAAAAAACTATATATATATGGATAAAAAAACAAACTATATATGTGGTTTAAAAAACATACTATATATATGGATTAACAAACATACTATATATAGATGGATTTAAAAAAACAAACATACTATATATAGAGGGATTAAAAAACATACTATATATATTGATTAAATATACTATATACGTGGATTAAAAAAACATACTATATATATGGATTAAATAAAAACATACTATATATATGGATTAAAAAAAACATACTATATATATATATATATGGATTAAAAAAACATACTATATATATATATATATATATGGATTAAAAAAAACATACTACATATATGGATTAAAAACACATACTATATATGGATTAAAAAAAAAAACATACTACATATATGGATTAAAAAAACATACTATATATAAGGATTAAAAAAAATAATACTATATGTATGGATTAAAAAAACAATACTATATATATGGATTAAAAACACATACTATATATATGGATTCAAAAAAAGTGGTTGATCCTCACTTCCAGGAGGTCGGCTTGGCATTTGGAGAAATTAGATCTGGGAATTAGATCTGTTCCAAGATTGCCATACCAAGCCGGCCAGGAAGAAGCTTGGGAACTTGAGCATTTCCTAACGCCTGCACTTGCATTTACTATGAATGTCATAGTAAACAGGCCTCTCTACTAATCCCATAGAAAACTAAAACTAGCCTTCTCTTTACAAGTGAGTTGTAGGACTGTCAAAACAGGTTCTTTTTAACCCATTGCACAGAGTACTGCAGGTTACAACAAGATGGCAGTGTATTCCCACCCACCCATACTCAGAGTTCCCTCGTATATCCGCAGCAACCTTTCTGATCAACCCCCTATAATGGAACACTGAGGGAGAGGAGCGGCAAAATCGCATACTAGCACATTATGGCTTACCTTAAATATCCACTGACAGGAATTCCATCGTCACCTGGTTTTCTTTCCAGGTTCACAGGCTCTGGTCACTTGAATGGCGACAATCCAGCAAAAGTGGTTGGTCCTCGCCTAGAGGAGGTCGGCTTGGCATTTGGAGAAATCCTGGGAAATAGATCTGTCCCAAGATTGCCATACCAAGCCCGACAGGAAGAAGCTTGGGAACCCAAGATTGTTGATAATGCTGTCCAGCGTAGCCAATTGTTGATAACGTCGTCCAGCAATGTAAATTATTGATAATTCCCTCCAGCAATGTAAATTCTTGATAACGCCATCCAGGAATGCAATTTATTGAAAACGCCGTCTAGAGATGGAAATTGCTGATAATGTCGTCCAGCGATGTAAATTATTGATAACGCCATCCAGCGATTGAATTTTTTGATAACGCCGTCCAGCAACGTAAATTGTTGATAACGCTGTCCAGCAATGCCAATTATTGATAACGCCATCCAGAAATTTAAAATGATGGGCATCAAACGCATAAACATGAAATATTCCTAACAATGGGTATCAAATGCATAAACATAAAATATTCCGGACAATGGGCCTCAAACGCATAAATATGAAATATTCTAATGTTATGATGTTCTGGTGGGTCGGTATAAGGTTCTGGTGTATGGTTATAAAGTTCTGGTGGGTGGGTATAATGTTCTGGTGTATGGTTATAAAGTTCTGGTGGGTGGGTATAATGTTCTGGTGGGTGGGTATAATGTTCTGGTGTATGGTTATAAAGTTCTGGTGGGTGGGTATAATGTTCTGGTGGGTGGGTATAATGTTCTGGTGGGTGGGTAAAATGTTCTGGTGGGTGGGTAAAATGTTCTGGTGGGTGCCAGAACAACAACCTTATGGAATTTGGAAAAAAAGGTGTGCACCGACGACCAAGTCGCAGCCTTGCACACCTGGGTCACCGAGACCTGATGCTGGTAGGCCCAGGACGTACTCATTGATCTGGTAGAGTGCGCCTTAACAGGGAAGGGTGGAACCCATTCCTTCAAAGCATAAGCCTGGACAATCGTCTGATCCATTTGGCAATGGCCGCCGCAGACGCAGCCATGCCCTTCCGAGGTCCCTCAGGAAGGACAAAAAAAGGCAATCCGATTTCCGAAAGGATTCAGTGGACGACAGGCAAACCCTGATCGCCCTGACAACATCCAAGGAATGCAACGCGCCCTCCTTAGGATGCTTGGGCTTCGCACAGAGCGAAGGCAAAACAATGTCCTCATTAAGGTGGAAGTCAGACACCACCTTAGGGAGAAATGACGAGTTAGGTCGCAAGACCACCTTATCTTTATGAACCACCAGGTAAGGAGAGCGGCAAGACAACGCCGCCAACTCCGACACCCTGCGAGCCGAAGTGATCGCCACTAAAAAGGCAACCTTCTTAGACAGCAGAGTCAACAATATCTTCAGGATGTGTTCAAAGGGAGAACACTAACGCAGACAGAACCAAGTTCAAGTCCCATGGAGGTAAAGGCTCCCTCCAGGGAGGGGCCAAATGTCGCACACCTTGAATGAAGGTGCGAATTAAGGAATGAGACGCCACAGGGCAGCAAAGGAACCTTGATAACAACTGAATCTGAGGAAAGTGCAATAAAAAAAAAACTATTTAGGGGACAAAAGTTAATTGCGGCCCTGTCCACATATGTTACAGTGAGATACACCCGTTGCGTACTGTTGTATTGCGCCGTGCAATAACATACTATATATATATATATATATATATATATATATATATATATATATATATATATACACATATGGATTTGAAAAAAAACATACTATATATATATTAAAAAACAATACTATATATATGGATTAAAAACACATACTATATATATGGATTAAAAAAAACATAACACATATAAAGATTAAAAAAAAACATACTATATATATGGATTTAAAAAAAACATACTACATATATAGATTAAAAAAAACTGAATTTTTGTAAAATCTTACCTGTAAAATTCCTTTCTCTGAGTCCTCCGACAGTCGCCGCCTCCTCTAAGTCATCACTATTGGGTATTGTCATCTGCTCCGCAGGAGTAGCTAGGCATATAGACTTAGTTAAAACAAAAGGCATTTGCATGTATACACCCCTGGGGGCTGTCCCATCTGGTCAATACCCCCCTGCAGTGTCCACTCCCAACTCAGTTTGGTAGCATAAGTAAGAACAAGAACCCCATAGAGAGGCGGGGGCTCAGAGAAAGGAATTTTACACTACTTTGTAGAACTTGTAAACTTGTAGAAAGTGTACACCGACGACCAAGTCGCAGCCTTGCACACCTGGGCCACCGAGGCCCTGTGCAAACAAGCCCAGGACGCACTCACAGATCTAGTAGAGTGCGCCTTAACAGGGAAGGGTGGAACCCGTTCCTTCAAAGCATAAGCCTGCTCAATGGTCTGTCTGATCCATTCGGCAATAGTTGCTGCGGACGCAGCCATGCCCTTCCGAGATCCCTCAGGAAGAACAAACAGGGAATCCGTTTTACGAAAGGATTCAGTAGACGACAGGTAAACCCTGATCGCCCGAACAACATCCAAAGAATGCAAAGCAATCTCCTTCGGATGCTTAGGCTTCGTGCAAAGCGAAGGCAGAACAATTTCCTCATTAAGGTGAAATTCAGTGACCACCTTGGGAAGAAAGGACGGAAGTGTCCTCAACACCACCTTATCCCTATGGATCACCAAGTAAGGGGAGCGGCAAGACAACGCCGCCAGCTCCGACACCCTGCGAGCCGAAGTGATCGCCACCAAAAAAGCGACCTTCTTTGACAGCAGAGGCAAAGAGATCTCCCTGATATTTTCAAAGGGAGCACGCTGTAGCACAGACAGAACCAAGTTCAAGTCCCATGGAGGTAAAGGCTCCTTCCTGGGAGGAGCCAAGTGTCGCACACCTTGAATGAAGGTGCGGACCAAAGAATTAGACGCCACCGGGCATTGGAAAAGAATAGCCAGGGCAGACACCTGACCCTTGATTGTGGCCAGTGCCAATCGCTGATCCACTCCAGACTGGAGGAAAGCCAACACTCTTGACACTGAGTACGAGCGAGGGGAAAACCCCCTGGACTCACACCAGGCGAAATAAGCCTTCCAAGTACGGTAATAGATCTTACCAGAAGAGGATTTCCTAGCCTTGATCAGCATAGGGATAACCTCAGGAGAGAGACCCTTGTCCTTCAGGATCTGGGTCTCAGCAGCCAGGCCGTTAAAGCCAGCGACTGTAAAGCAGGATGGAAGATCGGTCCTTGAGACAGAAGATCTTCCCGCATGGGCAGTCGCCACAGAGGCGCCACTGCCAGGTGAACCACGTCGGCGTACCAGTCCGGCGCTATCAGAATCACCAGGTGCGGCTCCGAGGCTAGCCTGCGGAGGAACCTGGACAGCAACTGAATCGGAGGAAAGGCATACATCAGCCGATACTGATGCCAAGGGGCCACCAACGCATCCGAGGTGTCCGCCAATGGATTGCACGTTCTTGCCACGAACCTTTCGATTTAGCCGAGATGCGAACAGATCCACGTCCGGGGATCCCCACTTCGCACACAGCATTTGGAAGACCTCCGGGTGTAAGGACCATTCCCTCTGGTCCAGGGCCTGGCGACTCAGGTAGTCTGCCTGCCAATTTTCCACACCCGGAATGTGAACTGCTGAGATTTGGCGGGACATGAATCTCGGCCCAAGAAAGAATGTCGGACACCTCCCGTGCCGCCCGAGCACTCCTGGAGCCCCCTTGGTGGTTGATGTAAGCCACCGCGGTAGCATTGTCCGTCTGTACCCGGACAGGACGACCCCATAGACGGTCCGACCACTGTAGAAGGCAGAGCTTGATCGCTCGCAATTCCAGGACGTTGATCAGAAAGGGAGGACTCCTACTCTGACCAAGTGCCCTGGGCAGACAGGGTGCCCAGGACCCCACCCCAGCCCAACAGGCTGGCATCCGTGGTGATCACCGTCCAAACTAACGGACTAAACGACTTGCCCCCCGTCACCGACGGGAACTGGAGCCACCACAGAAGGGCCAATCTTGTCTGACAACTCAAGGAGACCTGCAGATCCAGGGACTGAGCCTGTCCATCCCAGTTGGCCAGGACCTCCGCTTGGAGAGCCCACGTGTGGAACTGAGCAAAGGGTATCGCCTCGAAAGTTGATACCATTAACCCCAGGACTCGCATACAGGTCCTGAGTGACGATGCTGGAACGTCCCTGAGGGACCGATCTCGTCCCGCAATGCTCGGAGCTTGTCCTCCGGCAGGAACACCTTCACCTGAGCAGAGTCCAAAATCATTCCCAGGTAGGGAAGACGAGCCGAAGGGGACAACGATGACCTCTGAACGTTGATGGTCCATCCGAACTCCTGAAGCATCCGGATCGTGATGGACAGATTGCGCACCAGGTCCTGACTGACACTCGATCCGACAAGGAGGTCGTTCAGATACCCCAGGATCGCAATGAACTGAGCCCTCAGTAGGCCCAGAACCGGCGCCAGAACCTTGGTAAAGACCCTGGGAGCCGAAGCGAGACCGAAAGGTAACGCCACAAACTGATAATGGTCTCCCGAGACGGCAAACCGAAGGTACCGCTGATGACCCTCGAAGATGGGGACATGCAGGTACGCATCTTTGAGGTCTATTGAAGCCAGGAACTCTCCTGGGCTCAGAGAAGCCACCGATCGGAGAGACTCCATACGGAATTTTCGAACACGCACAAAGCAGTTCAGAGCTTTCAGGTCCAGGATAGGACGCACCTTGCCCTCCTTTCTGGGCACAGTGAACAGATTGGAATAAAAACTCCGAAACCTGTCCCGGTGAGGCACCGGGACGATCACCCCCTGAGCAAGGAGGTCGGGTGAGGGCGCGCCTTCAGGCAGAAGTGGACTGGCCCGTCGTAGCTGTATTGCCTGACTTCTGCTTACCCGCCCAGGGCTTCTTCTGTCCTCCCTGGGACTTGAAGGGCTTGCCCTTGGACTGGTTCCGAAAGACACGAAAGGAACCCTGACTGGATCTAGGTGCAAAACTCCTCTTACCCCGAAGGGCTTGTGCTTCGGGTTCTGGGGCAGCATAGTACTCTTGCCCCCCGTGATGCCTTTTACCAGGGTATCCAACGCCTCGCCAAAAAGGCGAGAGCCAGCATAAGGAAAATCCGCCACCGTTTTCCGCGAGGACTGGTCAGCCGACCAGCTCTTCAGCCATATCAGGCGTCGATTAAGCACCGCGACACTAGAGAGGCGTGCTACTAGAGGGGCCTCATTCAAGGCCGCATCACACAGATACATGATTCCCTGGTGGATCTGGTCCACCATATCCAGCCGGGCAGGCGGGACACCATCAGTCACTAGGTTGCTCCTAAGCACCTTAGACCAGTCAGCAACCGCCTGCGCCACTAATACGGACGCGAAAATCGGTTTGAGCAGAGAGCCCGCCACCGTATAGGAATGGCGGGCCAAAGACTCCAAACGCCGGGCCGTAGGATCCCGGAAAACCGGGGAATCCTCCGTAGGAACCAGGGTAGCCTTATTCAGCACTGCGACCGTGTGATCCACCTGCGGCGGCACACACCAGCGCGATACCGTAGCTGGTGCAAAGGGATAAAGCAATTTGAACCGACTAGGCACCACGAACGGACGCTTCAAAGTGCGCCACACTTCATTAACAGTATAATGAAATTCAGCGGGGCAGGGAAAAACCTGTGCCGACTTGTGGGTCCTGTGCGTCCCAAAAGAGGACACAACGCCCGGAGGGCTGGGCTCATCCTCCAAATGTAAGGTGTCCTTCACAGAAATAATTAATTCATCCATGGTCGCCCGTTCCTCGGGCGACCCCAGAGAGGAGGTATCAACCCCCCTCTACCTCCGCCTCCCCCTCAGACCCCTGCAGGTCCACAGATGAGTGGGACCCTGAAAAGGGCACGCTCGCAGCAGCCATATCACCATCTGAATCAGAGGAGAGGGACAATCTGGGCCTCTTACGAGCAGCACGTTCAGCCATCAACATTTCCATGTTTGACACCAAAGTCGCCACTACCGCGGCCAAATCAGGTCTCAGAGGGGGCACCGGAGAACTGGGGGCCCCCACCAGGGCTGGTGGAAATTTGCTATCCTGAGAATCCATGCTCAGGTGAGAAAAATCAGGGCAGTGCAAGAATCAGGTGCTGTCCCTTTAAAAGCGCTGCGATTGCGCAGCCCACCGCTCCAGCTATCAAGATTTAGAAAAGAGACCCCCAACAGGAAGGAGACAAAACTGAGCCAGAAGCGACAGTACAGAGATATATTGAGAGCAATAACCTGCAGAGCCCCCGCAGAGCGTTGCCACCGCTGTCCTGCTTCAGAGGAAAGAGGAAGTGCTGTGAAAGTAGGCTGAACTATGCAGCTGCATGACCCAGGGAAAATGGCTGCCCCATAGAAAGGTATGGGAGGCTCCACCAAAATGGCCGCCGACATGCGGCCGGACCGACCGATCGGTCCCCGCAAAAATGGCGGCGATTGGCACCAATTCAGCATGTAGATGCGCCCATAGAGGAACTCACATGCTTGCCCAGTGTAAAAAATGGCGGACCGCGCGGTGACACCCCGCCACGGTCCTTACACAGTCTGCACCCCCAAACACCGAAGTGACCCAGGGAAGGGGACCCCTCACACACACACAGCGCCGCAGTGCCTGTACAAACGAACCCCGCAGGGATCGCAGCCGGGGGTCACACAAGGCACAGACAGTTATGGGGGACACACAGCAACCAGGACTGCCACCCCACACAGAGGCCCCACACAGAAGCACTTACCTGTACCCGATGGCGTGGGGAGCCTCACAGAACGGAAAGCTGCTGTCCTCACCTGACAGGGAGTGCCGTTTGCTAGGGACATTGCACTGCTGAGCCACAGATGCGTCCGGTGAGGTAGCCACCTCACAGCTGCATCCCTGCAGCGAACAGGGATGGGTCGTTCATAATGCCAGGGCGAACCATAGCTGAACGCTCGATGGTGGGCTGGGGGTCCATCTGACCCTCTGTGCCCTGATGAACCAGGGCGGCCAGTCCAAATCCCAGCACCGCATGACCATCTTCGTCCGAAGAGTCGACTAAAAACTAAAGCTGATCAAATAAACAGCTAGTAAAGAAATAAAAAAAAACTGACATTTTTTTCAATAAAATCAAATAAAAAGGAAGATAGGCTGAGACCGAAGCCCCAGCACAGGGAAAGCCTAACTACTCCTATGCTAGGCAAATTAAAACTGAGTTGGGAGTGGACACTGCAGGGGGGTATTGACCAGATGGGACAGCCCCCAGGGGTGTATACATGTAAATGCCTTTTGTTTTAACTAAGTCTATATGCCTAGCTACTCCTGCGGAGCAGATGACAATACTCAATAGTGATGACTTAGAGGAGGCGGCGACTGTCGGAGGATGTAAGAGAAAAAACATACTATATATATGGATTAAAAAAACAAACATACTATATAGACGGATTAAAAAACATACTATATATATATATATATATATATATATGTATATATATATATATATATGACGGATTAAAAAAATGTTTGCTGTGGGGAACGGGTGTTTTTTGCTTCAATAAATATTTGGCAGAATTACGCTGTGTCCCCTTATGCTTGCATTCACATGTCAAATTGAACGATAAGGATAAAGCTTCATATTAAAGAGCCAGACGGTTGGTGCAAATGGTCTTGGTGGAGGAGCCAGCGTTGACATTTTAAGGCCTGTTTTTATCCGAGATTTGGTGAGTTTCCAATCTGATGGGTGATCACGGCTTGCTGGTGGTGGTACACGGACATTCCTACTAGCCGCACACTCTTCCATGTTACTAGTTGCACGGGTACTTGGGACTGTACTTTGGCCGAAAGCTTATATATACACACATCAGCAGGAGTTTTTGACCACTGACGGACATTTTATAGTTTTATATTATTTATTGTTCGTTGATTACCATTCCTAGCCATGATGTTTTAGACCAATTCTTATTATTTATGATATTTATTCTGTAGCGCTGCTAGTGTCGCAAATTAGTTTATGCAATCTATATTTGTTGCACCCTCCTTTGGATTATAAATATGCACTGTTACTATAAAAATGACACTGGCAGGGAAGGGGTTAACACTGTTGGTGATCAAGGGGTTAAATGTATGCCTCATGCTTACTGACGTGTGTGGGGGAATGCCTACACTTGTCCCCCCGTTAAACGTGCTTTGGGTGAACAGGTCCTTCTGTCTGTCCTCCGTAAAAAGAGGTATACCTTCTTTCCCCTTTGACAGTCGAGCCGAAGCACACAGACGGGACAGCAGGAAAGAACTCAGTAAGGACAGCAGGGAAGCATTCTGATAGGCATTTACTATGAATGTCATAGTAAACAGACCTTTCTACTAATCCCATAGAAAACTAAAACTAGCCTTCTCTTTACAAGTGAGTTGTAGGACTGTCTAAACAGGTTCTTTTTAACCCATTGCACAGAGTACTGCAGGTTACAACAAGATCTCAGGGTATTCCAACCACTAATGCTCAAGAGTTCCAGATTTTATGTTCTGGTGGGTGGGTATAATGTTCTGGTGGGTGGGTATAATGTTCTGGTGGGTGGGTATAATGTTCTGGTGGGTGCCCCCCTCCACTCCAGAGAGTTTCAGCGAGGGGAGCCCATGGCTTTCTGCCGAACCTGGCTCACAGGGTACCTTTTCGACTCCTACGAGTCTGCAGGTAAGTCTTTGTGCTGCATTTCTTTTGGTAGGAAGAAACACAATCTAAACTGGGGCTAGAGGGGAAGGTGGGGCCTTTTAAATGTGCTTAATTGATTGTGTTTCCGGTAGGGAGGAGCCTATCATCTCATGTTGGGACATCCTGGAAAGGAGAGAAAATAGGTTTGAGCATGGAACCCGCCACCATGTAGGCATGGCGGGCAAGAGCCTCCAACCTCCTGTCCGTAGGATCCCAGAGAACCAGGGTATCCTCAGTGGGAACCAAAGTAGCCTTGTTCAACACGGCCACCATGTGATCCACCTGGGGGGCCACACACCAGCGCAAATCTGTAGAAGGCGCAAAGGGGTAGAGCAGTTGAAACCATTTAGGCACCGTGAAAGTGCACCATTGTTCATTCACTGTGTGATGAAAGTCAGCGGGGCAGGGAAAAACCTGCGCCGACTTGCGGGTCCTATGTGTACCAAAGGAGGACACAATGCCCGGAGGATTGGGCTCATCCTCTAAATGCAGTGTTTCTTTTACAGAAGAAATCAACGCATCCATAGCTGAGCATTCTTCAGGCCACCCCGGGGGAGAATGATCTACCTCCTCCACCTCCGCCTCCCCCTCAGACCCCAGCGGGTCCAGGGACGAGCGAGACCCTGAAAAGGGCACGCCAGCCACATCACCATCTGAATCAGAGGAGAAAGATAATCTAGGCCCTTTTCCAGCAGCTCGTTCAGCCATCAGCACCTCCATTTTGGACACTAAAGTCGCCACCAACAGCGGCCAAATTAGGTATAACGGGGGGGCGCAGCAGACTGGGGCCCCCCACCAAGGCTAGGGGGAATTTTCTGTCCTGAGAATGGATTGCAGGAAAAAAAACATAAAAAAGTACTGGCCCTTTAAGAGCGCTGCGGACCGCGCAGCCCATCGCTATATATACTGTGAACACAGACCCCCCCAAAAAGGGACAAAAACTGAGCCAGGAGGGATAAACAGAGAAATATGGAAGAGACAGTCTGAGGAGCCCCACAGTGTTACCACACCGATCGCTGCTCCAGAGGAAAAGGAAGGGAGGTCACCAGAGGCTGAACTATATGCTACAAGGCTAAGGCAAAATGGCTGCCAATAGAAAGCAATGGGAGGCTTCGGCAAGATGGCACCCTGATCACCCCACACCAGTCATATGATGGCACTGTACTGGTGACACCCTGATCACCTCACACCAGTCATATGATGGCGCTGTACTGTACTGGTGACACCCCGATCACCCCACTCCAGTCATATGATGGCTCTGTACTGTACTGGTGACACCCCGATCAACCCACACCAGTCATATGATGGCACTGTACTGTACTGGTGACACCCTGATCACCTCACACCAGTCATATGATGGCACTGTACTGTACTGGTGACACCCTGATCACCCCACACCAGTCATATGATGGCACTGTACTGTACTGGTGACACCCTGATCACCTCACACCAGTCACATGATGGTGCTGTACTGGTGACACCCTGATCACCCCACTCCAGTCATATGATGGCTCTGTACTGTACTGGTGACACCCTGATCACCTCACACCAGTCATATGATGGCACTGTACTGTACTGGTGACACCCTGATCACTCACACCAGTCATATGATGTCACTGTACTGTACTGGTGACACCCTGATCACCTCACACCAGTCACATGATGGCGCTGTACTGGTGACACCCTGATCACCCCACTCCAGTCATATGATGGCTCTGTACTGTACTGGTGATACCCTGATCACCTCACACCAGTCATATGATGGCACTGTACTGTACTGGTGACACCCTGATCACCTCACTCCAGTCATATGATGGCTCTGTACTGTACTGGTGACACCCTGATCACCTCACACCAGTCATATGATGGCACTGTACTGTACTGGTGACACCCTGATCACCCCACTCCAGTCATATGATGGCACTGTACTGTACTGGTGACACCCTGATCACCTCACACCAGTCATATGATGGCACTGTACTGTACTGGTGACACCCTGATCACCCCACACCAGTCATATGATGGCTCTGTACTGTACTGGTGACATCCTGATCACCTCACACCAGTCATATGATGGTACTATACTGGTGATACCCTGATCACCTTACACCAGTCATATGATGACTCTGCACTGTACTGGTGATACCCTGATCACCTCACACCAGTCATATGATGGCACTGTACTGTACTGGTGACACCCTGATCACCCCACACCAGTCATATGATGGCTCTGTACTGTACTGGTGACACCCCGATCACCCCACACCAGTCATATGATGGCACTGTACTGTACTGGTGACACCCTAATCACCTCACACCAGTCATATGATGGCACTGTACTGTACTGGTGACACCCTGATCACCCCACACCAGTCATATGATGGCACTGTACTGTACTGGTGACACCCTGATCACCTCACACCAGTCACATGATGGTGCTGTACTGGTGACACCCTGATCACCCCACACCAGTCATATGATGGCACTGTACTGTACTGGTGACACCATGATCACCCCACACCAGTCATATGATGGCGCTGTACTGTACTGGTGATACCCTGATCACCCAACACCAGTCATATGATGGCTCTGTACTATACTGGTGACACCCTGATCACCCCACACCAGTCATATGATGGCGCTGTACTGTACTGGTGACACCCTGATCACCGCACACCAGTCATATGATGGCACTGTACTGTACTGGTGATACCCTGATCACCTCACACCAGTCATATGATGGCGCTGTACTGTACTGGTGACACCCTGATCACCTCACACCAGTCATATGATGGCGCTGTACTGTACTGGTGATACCCTGATCACTTCACATCAGTCATATGATGGCGCTGTACTGTACTGGTGACACCCTGATCACCTCACACCAGTCATATGATGGCGCTTACTCCGCACTCATTTGGGACTTGCCTCCATCCCCCGGGTGCCCCCAAAGCCATACATAGACCTCCTAATCTTCACAAAAAAGGACCCCAGTGTACTCATATCCCTCAGCAAGCTGTGCCGACTGCCATCTTGGCTGCACAGGGGGACACAGATCCACAGCAGACTGCAACTCTCTCACCTTGTTCAGCAATCCCCCCTTGCATAGAACTCTTTGCAGCTGCTCTACAGCATTAGGCAGGGAGAAGTCGGGACTCTGGGGGATTCTTCTACCTCCTACCACCACTGTGAGTCCTGACATTGCCTAATCCACACTGTCAGTGTCTTCTGCACTCCACCCAGTTAAATATCGCGATATATATCGTTGAAAAACGAATATCGCAATGTACTTTTTTTCCGAATATCCTGCAGCCCTAGTACTGAACACAAATCTAAAAAAATTACTGGCTTCACACCTCCCCTATAGCCAGTCGAACACACCTTATAAAAGTACAAACCTTCAACCTCCATATAGAGGGTCCAACACACACCATATAAAATAGCCTCCAACCTCCCCTATAGCCAGACCAACACATGCCTAGTAAAATACAAACCTTCAACCTCCATATGGAGGGTCAAACACACACCTAAAAAATTACTGGCCTCCAAACCTCCCCTATAACCAGTCCAACACACGCCTAATAAAAGTTCAAACATTCAACCTCCATATAGAGGGTCTAAGACACCTAAAAAAAACATACTGGCCTCCAACCTCCCCTATAGCCAGTCCAACACATGCCTAAGTACAAACCTTCAACCTACATTTAGAGGGTCCAACACACACCTAAAATAGAAATATATTGGCCTCCAACCTCCCCTATAGACAGTCCAACACACGCCTAATAAAAGTACAAGCCTTCAGCCGCCAAATAGTGGGTCCAACACACATCTAAAATAAAAAAAGTACTGGCCTCCAACCTTCACTATAGCCAGTCCAACACACACCTAATAAAAGTACAAACCTTCAGCCTTCATATAGAGGGTCCAACACACACCTAAGAAAAAAACTGGCTTCCAACCTCCCCTATAGCCAGTTCAACACACGCCTAAGAAAAATACAAATCTTCAACCTCCATATAGAGTGTCGAACACACACCTAAAAAAAATAAAAAATTACTGGCCTCCAACCTCCCCTATAGCCAGTCCAACACATGCCTAATGAAGTACAAACCTTCAACCTCCATATAGAGTGTCGAACACACACCTAAAAAAAATAAAAAATTACTGGCCTCCAACCTCCCCTATAGCCAGTCCAACACACGCCTAAGAAAAATACAAACCTTCAACCTCCATATAGAGTGTCGAACACACCTAAAAAAATAAAAAAATTCTGGCCTCCAACCTCCCCTATAGCCAGTCCAACACATGCCTAATGAAGTACAAACCTTCAACCTCCATATAGAGGGTCAAACACACACCTAAAAAAAAAATACTGGCCTCCAACCTCCCCTATAGCCAGTCCAACACACGCCTAATAAAAGTACAAACCTTCAACTTACATATAGATAGAGGATCCAATACACACCTAATAGAAAAAATACTGCCCTCTAACCCCCCTTGTATCCAGTCCAACACATGCCTAAGTACAAACCTTCAACCCCCTTATAGAGGGTCCAACACACACCTAAAATAAGAAAAATACTGGCCTCCAACCTCCCTTATCGCTAGTCCAACACAAGCCTAATAAAAGTACAAACCTTCAACCTCCGCCGTCCAGCGATGTAAATTATTGATAACTCCGTAAAGCAATGTAAATTGTTGATAACGCTGTCCAGGGATGTAAATTGTTTAACGCTGTCCAGCAAAGAAAATTATTGATAATGGCATCCAGCGATGCCTATTATTGTTAATGCCATCCAGCGATATAAATTGTTAATAATGCTGCCCAGCGCTGAAAATTGTTTATAACGCCGTCCAGCTTTGCCAATTACCGGTAATGCCGTCCAGCGATGTAAATTGCTGATAAGCCTTCCAGTGAGGTCAATTTTTCATTCCGTCCAGCGATGTAAATTGTTGATAATGCCGTCCAGCGATGCCAAGTATTGATAACGCTGTCCAGCGTGTAAATTTTTCATAATGCCATCCATTGATGGCAATTGTTGATAACGCCATCCACCGATGTAAACTGCTGATAATGTCATCCAGCGATGCCAATTATTAATATTGCCATCCAGCGATAAAAAATGTTGATAACGCCGTCCAGTAATGTAAATTGTTGATAACACCGTCCAGCAAAGAAAATTATTGATAACGCCATCCAGCGATGCCTATTATTGTTAATGCCATCCAGCGATATAAATTGTTAATAATGCTGACCAGCGATGTAAATTGTTGATAACGCTGTCCAGCGATGTAAATTGTTGATAACGCTGTCCAGCGATGTAAATTGTTGATAACGCTGTCCAGCGATGTAAATTGTTGATAACGCTGACCAGCGATGCCAATTATTGATAATGCCATCCAGCAATATAAATTGTTAATAATGCTGCCCAGCAATGAAAGTTGCTTATAACGCCATCCAGCTATGATAATTATCAGTAACACCGTCCAGTGATGTAAATTGCTGATAAGCCGTCCAGTGAGGTAAATTGCTAATATTGCTATCCAGCAATGCCAATTATTGCAATGTAAATTGCTGATAATGCCGTCCAGCGGTTTCAATTAATGATAATGCCGCCCAGCGATGTAAATTGTTGATAACGCTGTCCAGCGATGTAAATTGTTGATAACGCCGGCCAGCGATGTAAATTGTTGATAACGCCGTCCAGCGATGTAAATTTTTGATAACGCCGTCCAGCGATGTAAATTGTTGATAACGCCGTCCAGCGATGTAAATTGTTGATAACGCTGACCAGCGATGCCAATTATTGATAATGCCATCCAGCGATAAAAATTGTTGATGAAGCTGCCCAGCGATGTAAATTGTTGATAACGCCGCCCAGCAAAGTAAATTATTGATAATGCCATCCAGCGATGCCAACTATTGATAATGCCATCCAGCAATATAAATTGTTAATAATGCTGTACAGCAATGAAAGTTGCTGATAACGCCATCCAGCTATGCCAATTATCAGTAACACCGTCCAGTGATGTAAATTGCTGATAAGCCGTCCAGTGAGGTAAATTTTTAATAACTCCGCCCAGCGATGTGAATTGTTGATAACGCTGTCCAGTGATGCCATGTATTGATAACGCTGTCCAGTGATGTAAATTTTTCATAACGCCATCCATTGATGGCAATTGTTGATAACGCCATCCAGCGATGTAAATTGCTAATAATGCTGTCCAGCAATGCCAATTATTAATAACGCCGTCCAGCGATATTAATTGTTTTTAACGACGTCCAGCAATGCCAATTATTGATAACGCCGTCCAGCGATGTAAATTATTGATAACAACCTCCAGTGATTTAAATTGCTGATAACGCCGCCCAGCGATGTCAATTGCTAAAAATGCTGTCAAGCAATGCCAATAATTTATATCGCCATCCAGCAATGTAAACTGTTGATAACGACATCCAGCGATGTAAATTGTTGATAACGCCGTCCAGCAATGGCAATTATTGATAACGTCGTCCAGCAATGCCAATTGCTGATAACACCGTTCAGCAATGTAAATTGCTGATAACGCCGTCCAGCGATGGAAATTGTTGATAACGCGGTCCAGCGATGTAAATTGTTGATAACGCGGTCCAGCGATGTAAAATGTTGATAACGCCCACCAGCGATGCCAATTGTAGATAACGCCAGCCAGGAATTTAAAATGATGGGCATCAAACGCATAAACATGAAATATTCCCAACAATGGGCATCAAACGCATAAACATGAAATATTCCTAACAATGGGCATCAAACGCATAAACATGAAATATTCTAATGCTTTAATGTTCTGGTGGGTCGGTATAAGGTTCTAGTGGGTCGGTATAAGGTTTTTGTGCATGGTTATAATTTTCTGGTGGGTGGTATAATGTTCTGCTAGGTGGTATAATGATTTGGTGGCTGGGTATAATGTTCTGGTGGGTGATATAATGTTCTGGTGGGTGGGTATAATGTTCTGGTGAGTGGGTATAATGTTCTGGTGAGTGGGTATAATGTTCTCGTAAGTGGTATAATGTTCTGGTGGGTGGGTATAATTTTTTGGTGGGTTGGTATAATATTCTGGTGGGTGGTATATTGATATGGTGTGTGGGTATAATGTTCTGGAGAGTGATATAATGTACTGGTGAGTGGGTATGCTCTGGTGGATGGGTATAATAATTTGGTGTGTGGGGATGTTCTGGTGGGTGGGTGGGTAGAATGTTCTGGTGGGTGGTATAATGTTCTGGTGCGTGGTGATAATATTCTGGTGTTCTGTATATAGATGGATTAAAAAACATACTATATATAGATGGATTAAAAAAACAAACATACTATATATATGGATTAAAAAACATACTAAATATATATGGATTAAAAAACATACTAAATATATATGGATTAAAAAACATACTATATATATGGATTAAAAAACAAACATACTATATATGGATTAAAGCATATTATATATCTATATCTATATTTTAATAAAATTACTATATATATGGATTTAAAAAAACATACTATATATATATATATATATATATATTGATTAAAAAACATGCATATATATATATATATATATATATATGCATTAAAAAACATACTGTATATAGATGGATTAAAAAACAAACATACTATATATATGGATTAAAAACAAACATACTATATATCTATACATTAAAAAAACATACTATAAATATGGATTTAAAAAAAAAACATACTAATATATATTATATATATATTATATATATATATATATATATATATATATATATATATATATATATATATATATAAAATATAGATGGATTAAAAGACACTGTATATATATGGATAAAAAGACAAACTATATATGTGGTTTAAAAAAACATACTATATATATGGATTAACAAACATACTATATATATAGATGGATTTAAAAAAACAAACATACTATATATAGAGGGATTAAAAAAACATACTATATATATATATATATATATATTGATTAAATATACTATATACGTGGATTAAAAAAACATACTATATATATGGATTAAATAAAAACATACTATATATATGGATTAAAAAAAACATACTATATATATATATATATATATGGATTAAAAAAACATACTATATATATATGGATTAAAAAAAACATACTACATATATGGATTAAAAACACATACTATATATGGATTAAAAAAAAAACATACTACATATATGGATTAAAAAAACATACTATATATAAGGATTAAAAAAAATAATACTATATGTATGGATTAAAAAAACAATACTATATATATGGATTAAAAACACATACTATATATATGGATTAAAAAAAAGTGGTTGATCCTCACTTCCAGGAGGTCGGCTTGGCATTTGGAGAAATTAGATCTGGGAATTAGATCTGTTCCAAGATTGCCATACCAAGCCGGCCAGGAAGAAGCTTGGGAACTTGAGCATTTCCTAACGCCTGCACTTGTCCCCCCCCCGTTAAACGTGCTTTGGGCGAACAGGTCCTTCTGTCTGTCATCCGTAAAAAGAGGTATACCTTCTTTCCCCTTTGACAGTTGAGCCGAAGCACACAGACGGGACAGCAGGAAAGAACTCAGCAAGGACAGCAGGGAAGCATTTTGATAGGCATTTACTATGAATGTCATAGTAAACAGGCCTCTCTACTAATCCCATAGAAAACTAAAACTAGCCTTCTCTTTACAAGTGAGTTGTAGGACTGTCTAAACAGGTTCTTTTTAACCCATTGCACAGAGTACTGCAGGTTACAACAAGATGGCAGTGTATTCCCACCCACCCATACTCAGAGTTACCTCGTATATCCGCAGCAACCTTTCTGATCAACCCCCTATAATGGAACACTGAGGGAGAGGAGCGGCAAAATCGCATACTAGCACATTATGATAGGCTTACCTTAAATATCCACTGACAGGAATTCCATCGTCACCTGGTTTTCTTTCCATGTTCACAGGCTCTGGTCACTTGAATGGCGACAATCCAGCAAAAGCGGTTGGTCCTCGCCTAGAGGAGGTCGGCTTGGCATTTGGAGAAATGCTGGGAAATAGATCGGTCCCAAGATTGCCATACCAAGCCCGCCAGGAAGAAGCTTGGGAACCCAAGATTGTTGATAATGCTGTCCAGCGAAGCCAATTGTTGATAACGTCGTCCAGCAATGTAAATTATTGATAATTCCCTCCAGCAATGTAAATTCTTGATAACGCCATCCAGGAATGCAATTTATTGAAAACGCCGTCTAGAGATGGAAATTGCTGATAATGTCGTCCAGCGATGTAAATTATTGATAACGCCATCCAGCGATTTAATTTTTTGATAACGCCGTCCAGCAATGTGAATTGTTGATAACGCTGTCCAGCAATGCCAATTATTGATAACGCCATCCAGAAATTTAAAATGATGGGTATCAAATGCATAAACATAAAATATTCCGGACAATGGGCATCAAACGCATAAATATGAAATATTCTAATGTTATGATGTTCTGGTGGGTCGGTATAAGGTTCTGGTGTATGGTTATAAAGTTATGGTGGGTGGGTATAATGTTCTGGTGTATGGTTATAAAGTTCTGGTGGGTGGATATAATGTTCTGGTGGGTGGGTAAAATGTTCTGGTGGGTGGGTAAAATGTTCTGGTGGGTGGGTAAAATGTTCTGGTGGGTGCCAGAACAACAACCTTATAGAATTTAGAAAAAAAAGGTGTGCACCGACGACCAAGTCGCAGCCTTGCACACCTGGGTCACCGAGACCTGATGCTGGTAGGCCCAGGACGTACTCATTGATCTGGTAGAGTGCGCCTTAACAGGGAAGGGTGGAACCCATTCCTTCAAAGCATAAGCCTGGACAATCGTCTGTCTGATCCATTTGGCAATGGCCGCCGCAGACGCAGCCATGCCCTTCCGAGGTCCCTCAGGAAGGACAAAAAAAGGCAATCCGATTTCCGAAAGGATTCAGTGGACGACAGGCAAACCCTGATCGCCCTGACAACATCCAAGGAATGCAACGCGCCCTCCTTAGGATGCTTGGGCTTTGCACAGAGCGAAGGCAAAACAATGTCCTCATTAAGGTGGAAGTCAGACACCACCTTAGGGAGAAATGACGAGTTAGGTCGCAAGACCACCTTATCTTTATGAACCACCAGGTAAGGAGAGCGGCAAGACAATGCCGCCAACTCCGACACCCTGCGAGCCGAAGTGATCGCCACTAAAAAGGCAACCTTCTTAGACATCAGAGTCAACGATATCTTCAGGATGTGTTCAAAGGGAGAACACTAACGCAGACAGAACCAAGTTCAAGTCCCATGGAGGTAAAGGCTCCCTCCGGGGAGGGGCCAAATGTCGCACACCTTGAATGAAGGTGCGAATTAAGGAATGAGACGCCACAGGGCAGCGAAGGAACCTGGATAACAACTGAATCTGAGGAAAGGCAATACAACTTGTATTGCGCCGTGCAATAAAAAAAAAACTATTTAGGGGACAAAAGTTAATTGCGGCCCTGTCCACATATGTTACAGTGAGATACACCTGTTGCGTACTGTTGTATTGCGCCGTGCAATAACATACTAATATATATATATATATATATATATATATATATATATATATATATATATATATATATATATATGGATTTGAAAAAAAAAACATACTATATATATATATATATATATATATATATTAAAAAACAATACTATACAAGTCATCACTATTGGGTATTGTCATCTGCTCCGCAGGAGTAGCTAGGCATATAGACTTAGTTAAAACAAAAGGCATTTGCATGTATACACCCCTGGGGGCTGTCCCATCTGGTCAATACCCCCCTGCAGTGTCCACTCCCAACTCAGTTTGGTAGCATAGCAGTAAGAACAAGAACCCCATAGAGAGGCGGGGGCGGCGACTGTCGGAGGACTCAGAGAAAGGAATTTTACAGGTAAGATTTTACAAAAATTCAGTTTTCTCTTACGTCCTCCGACAGTCGCCGCCTCCTCTAAGTCATCACTATTGGGATGTCCCAAAGCAGTATAGACATGAGGGGTGGGATACGCAACGGTAGAAGAGGCAACGCCGTACCCATAACAGAGAAAGGAACCTTACAAACACTGTAAGGGAACCCACTGGGCAACAGAAAAATAACAATGCTCAACAGGAGCAACCGCCCAGAACAGCAAACACCAACAGCCAGGGACCCATAAAAAAACAAGGGTCCTTCATGGCACTGCCGCACTGAGAACTTTGCGGCCAAAGGAAGCATCAGCTGATGCCTGAACGTCTACTTTGTAGAACTTGGAAAAAGTGTACACCGATGACCAAGTCGCAGCCTTGCACACCTGGGCCACCGAGGCCCTGTGCCAACAAGCCCAGGACGCACTCACAGATCTAGTAGAGTGCGCCTTAACAGGGAAGGGTGGAACCCGTTCCTTCAAAGCATAAGCCTGCTCAATGGTCTGTCTGATCCATTCGGCAATAGTTGCTGCGGACGCAGCCATGCCCTTCCGAGATCCCTCAGGAAGAACAAACAGGGAATCAGTTTTACGAAAGGATTCAGTAGATGACAGGTAAACCCTGATCGCCCGAACAACATCCAAAGAATGCAAAGCAATCTCCTTCGGATGCTTAGGCTTCGTGCAAAGCGAAGGCAGAACAATTTCCTCATTAAGGTGAAATTCAGTGACCACCTTGGGAAGAAAGGACGGAAGTGTCCTCAACACCACCTTATCCCTATGGATCACCAAGTAAGGGGAGCGGCAAGACAACGCCGCCAGCTCCGACACCCTGCGAGCCGAAGTGATCGCCACCAAAAAAGTGACCTTCTTTGACAGCAGAGGCAAAGAGATCTCCCTGATATTTTCAAAGGGAGCACGCTGTAGCACGGACAGAACCAAGTTCAAGTCCCATGGAGGTAAAGGCTCCTTCCTGGGAGGAGCCAAGTGTCGCACACCTTGAATGAAGGTGCGGACCAAAGAATTAGACGCCACCGGGCATTGGAAAAGAATAGCCAGGGCAGACACCTGACCCTTGATTGTGGCCAGTGCCAATCGCTGATCCACTCCAGACTGGAGGAAAGCCAACACTCTTGACACCGAGTACGAGCGAGGGGAAAACCCCCTGGACTCACACCAGGCGAAATAAGCCTTCCAAGTACGGTAATATATCTTACCAGAAGAGGATTTCCTAGCCTTGATCAGCATAGGGATAACCTCAGGAGAGAGACCCTTGTCCTTCAGGACCTGGGTCTCAGCAGCCAGGCCATTAAAGCCAGCGACTGTAAAGCAGGATGGAAGATCGGTCCTTGAGACAGAAGATCTTCCCGCATGGGCAGTCGCCACGGAGGCGCCACTGCCAGGTGAACCACGTCGGCGTACCAGTCCGGCGCTATCAGAATCACCAGGTTCGGCTCCGAGGCTAGCCTGCGGAGGAACCTGGACAGCAACTGAATCGGAGGAAAGGCATACATCAGCCGATACTGATGCCAAGGGGCCACCAACGCATCCGAGGCGTCCGCCAACGAATCGCGCGTTCTTGCCACAAACCTTTCCACCTTTCGATTTAGCCGAGACGCGAACAGATCCACGTCCGGGGATCCCCACTTCGCACACAGCATTTGGAAGACCTCCGGGTGTAAGGACCATTCCCCCTGGTCCAGGGCCTGGCTACTCAGGTAGTCCGTCTGCCAATTTTCCACACCCGGAATGTGAAATGCTGAGATTGCCGGGACATGAATCTCGGCCCAAGACAGAATGTCGGACACCTCCCGGGCCGCCCGAGCACTCCTGGAGCCCCCTTGGTGGTTGATGTAAGCCACCGAGGTAGCATTGTCCGTCTGTACCCGGACAGGACAACCCCGTAGACGGTCCGACCACTGTAGAAGGCAGAGCTTGATCGCTCGCAATTCCAGGACGTTGATCGGAAAGGGAGGACTCCAACTCCGACCAAGTGCCCTGGGCAGACAGGGTGCCCAGGACCCCACCCCAGCCCAACAGGCTGGCATCCGTGGTGATCACCGTCCAAACCAAGGGACTAAACGACTTGCCCCCGTCACCGACGGGGACTGGAGCCACCACAGAAGGGCCAATCTTGTCTGACAACTCAAGGAGACCTGCAGATCCAGGGACTGAGCCTGTCCATCCCAGTTGGCCAGGACCTCCGCTTGGAGAGCCCGCGTATGGAACTGAGCAAAGGGTATCGCCTCAAAAGTTGATAACATGAACCCCAGGACTCACATACAGGTCCTGAGTGACGATGCTGGAACGTCCCTGAGGGACCCGATCTTGTCCCGCAATGCTCGGAGCTTGTCCTCCGGCAGGAACACCTTCACCTGAGCAGAGTCCAAAATCATTCCCAGGTAGGGAAGACGAACCGAAGGGGACAACGATGACTTCTGAACGTTGATGGTCCATCCGAACTCCTGAAGCATCCAGATCGTGATGGACAGATCGCGCACCAGGTCCTGACTGACACTCGATCCGACGAGGAGGTCGTCCAGATACCCCAGGATCGCAATGAACTGAGCCCTCAGTAGGCCCAGAACCGGCGCCAGAACCTTGGTAAAGACCCTGGGAGCTGAAGCGAGACCGAAAGGTAACGCCACAAACTGATAATGGTCTTCCGCGACGGCAAACCGAAGGTACCGCTGATGACCCTCGAAGATGGGGACATGCAGGTACGCATCCTTGAGGTCCATTGAAGCCAGGAACTATCCTGGGCTCAGAGAAGCCACCACCGATCGGAGAGACTCCATACGGAATTTTTCGAACGCGCACAAAGCGGTTCAGAGCTTTCAGGTCCAGGATAGGACGCACCTTGCCCTCCTTTCTGGGCACAGTGAACAGATTGGAATAAAAACTCCGAAACCTGTCCCGGTGAGGCACCGGGACGATCACCCTCTGAGCAAGGAGGTCCTGGACCGCACGGTGCAAGTCCTGCAGACGCCCCGGAGGCAAATGAAGATTCGAGGGGAAGAATCTGTCCGCTGGCCGGGAAAGAAACTCGATCTTGTATCCCGACCGAACGATTTCCTGAACCCACCTGTCCGAAATCTGGAGCAGCCAAGGTTGAAGGAAACCGCGCAAACGTCCCCCCACCCCAGAGACGGGTGAGGGCGCGCCTTCAGGCAGAAGTGGACTGGCCCGTCGTAGCGGTATTGCCTGACTTCTGCTTACCCACCCAGGGCTTCTTCTGTCCTCCCTGGGACTTGAAGGGCTTGCCCTTGGACTGGTTCCGAAAGGCACGAAAGGAACCCTGACTGGATCTAGGCGCAGAACTCCTCTTGCCCCAGAAGGGCTTGTGCTTCGGGTTCTGGGGCAGCATAGTACTCTTGCCCCCCGTGATGCCATTTACCAGGGTATCCAACGCCTCGCCAAAAAGGCGAGAGCCAGCATAAGGAAAATCCGCCACCGTTTTCCGCAAGGACTGGTCAGCCGACCAGCTCTTCAGCCATATCAGGCATCGATTAAGCACCGCGACACTAGAGAGGCGTGCTACTAGAGGGGCCTCATTCAAGGCCACATCACACAGATACATGATTCCCTGGTGGATCTGGTCCACCATATCCAGGCGGGACACCATCAGTCACTAGGTTGCTCCTAAGCACCTTAGACCAGTCAGCAACCGCCTGCGCCACTAATACGGACGCGAAAATCGGTTTGAGCAGAGAGCCCGCCACCGTATAGGAATGGCGGGCCAAAGACTCCAAACGCCGGGCCGTAGGATCCCGGAAAACCGGGGAATCCTCCGTAGGAACCAGGGTAGCCTTATTCAGCACTGCGACCGTGTGATCCACCTGCGGCGGCACACACCAGCGCGATACCGTAGCCGGTGCAAAGGGATAAAGCAATTTGAACCGACTAGGCACCACGAACGGACGCTTCAAAGTGCGCCACACTTCATTAACAGTATAATGAAATTCAGGGGGACAGGGAAAAACCTGTGCTGACTTGTGGGTCCTGTGCGTCCCAAAAGAGGACACAACGCCCGGAGGGCTGGGCTCATCCTCCAAATGTAAGGTGTCCTTCACAGAAATTAATTCATCCATGGTCGCCCGTTCCTCGGGCGACCCTGGAGAGGAGGTATCAACACCCTCTACCTCCGCCTCCCCCTCAGACCCCTGCAGGTCCACAGATGAGCGGGACCCTGAAAAGGGCATGCTCGCAGCAGCCATATCACCATCTGAATCAGAGGAGAGGGACAATCTGGGTCTCTTACGAGCAGCACGTTCAGCCATCAACATTTCCATGTTTGACACCAAAGTCGCCACTACCGCGGCCAAATCAGGTCTCAGAGGGGGCACCGGAGAACTGGGGGCCCCCACCAGGGCTGGTGGAAATTTGCTATCCTGAGAATCCATGCTCAGGTGAGAAAAATCAGGGCAGTGCAAGAATCAGGTGCTGTCCCTTTAAAAGCGCTGCGATTGCGCAGCCCACCGCTCCAGCTATCAAGATTTAGAAAAGAGACCCCCAGCAGGAAGGAGACAAAACTGAGCCAGAAGCGACAGTACAGAGATATATTGAGAGCAATAACCTGCAGAGCCCCCGCAGAGCGTTGCCACCGCTGTCCTGCTTCAGAGGAAAGAGGAAGTGCTGTGAAAGTAGGCTGAACTATGCAGCTGCATGACCCAGGGAAAATGGCTGCCCCATAGAAAGGTATGGGAGGCTCCACCAAAATGGCCGCCGACATGCGGCCTGACCGACCGATCGATCCCCGCAAAAATGGCGGCGATTGGCGCCAATTCAGCATGTAGATGCGCCCATAGAGGAACTCACATGCTTGCCCAGTGTAAAAAATGGCGGACCGCGCGGTGACACCCCACCGCGGTCCTTACACAGTCTGCACCCCCAAACACCGAAGTGACCCAGGGAAGGGGACCCCTCACACACACACGCCTGTACAAACGAACCCCGCAGGGATCGCAGCCGGGGGTCACACAAGGCACAGACATGGGGGACACACAGCAACCAGGACTGCCAACCCACACAGAGGCCCCACAAAGAAGCACTTACCTGTACCCAATGGCGTGGGGAGCCTCACAAAACGGAAAGCCGCTGTCCTCACCTGACAGGGAGTGCCGTTTGCTAGGGACATTGCACTGCTGAGCCGCAGATGCGTCCGGTGAGGTAGCCACCTCACAGCTGCATCCCTGCAGTGAACAGGGATGGGTCGTTCATAATGCAAGGGCGAACCATAGCTGAACGCTCGATGGCGGGCTGGGGGTCCATCTGACCCTCTGTGCCCTGATGAACCAGGGTGGCCAGTCCAAATCCCAGCACCGCATGACCATCTTCGTCCGAAGAGTCGACTAAAAACTAAAGCTGATCAAATAAACAGCTAGTAAAGAAAGAAAAAAAAAACTGAAATTTTTTTCAATCAAATCAAATAAAAAGGAAGATAGGCTGAGACCGAAGCCCCAGCACAGGGAAAGCTATATATATGACGGATTAAAAAAATGTTTGCTGTGGGGAACGGGTGTTTTTTGCTTCAATAAATATTTGGCAGAATTACGCTGTGTCCCCTTATGCTTGCATTCACATGTCAAATTGAACGATAAGGATAAGGCTTCATATTAAAGAGCCAGACGGTTGGTGCAAATGGTCTTGGTGGAGGAGCCAGCGTTGACATTTTAAGGCCTGTTTTTATCTGAGATTTGGTGAGTTTCCAATCTGATGGGTGATCACGGCTTGCTGGTGGTGGTACACGGACATTCCTACTAGCCGCACACTCTTCTTTCCCCTTTGACAGTCGAGCCGAAGCACACAGACGGGACAGCAGGAAAGAACTCAGTAAAGGACAGCAGGGAAGCATTCTGATAGGCATTTACAGTGCAAATCTGTAGAAGGCGCAAAGGGGTAGAGCAGTTGAAACCATTTAGGCACCGTGAAAGTGCACCATTGTTCATTCACTGTGTGATGAAAGTCAGCGGGGCAGGGAAAAACCTGCGCCGACTTGCGGGTCCTATGTGTACCAAAGGAGGACACAATGCCCGGAGGATTGGGCTCATCCTCTAAATGCAGTGTTTCTTTTACAGAAGAAATCAACGCATCCATAGCTGCGCATTCTTCAGGCCACCCCGGGGGAGAATCATCTACCTCCTCCACCTCCGCCTCCCCCTCAGACCCCAGCGGGTCCAGGGACGAGCGAGACCCTGAAAAGGGCACGCCAGCCACATCACCATCTGAATCAGAGGAGAAAGATAATCTAGGCCCTTTTCCAGCAGCTCGTTCAGCCATCAGCACCTCCATTTTGAACACTAAAGTCGCCACCAACAGCGGCCAAATTAGGTATAACGGGGGGGGGGCGCAGCAGACTGGGGTCCCCCACCAAGGCTAGGGGAATTTTCTGTCTTGAGAATGCATTGCAGGAAAAAAACATAAAAAAGTACTGGCCCTTTAAGAGCGCTGCGGACCGCGCAGACCATCGCTATATATACTGTGAACACAGACCCCCCCAAAAAGGGACAAAAACTGAGCCAGGAGGGATAAACAGAGAAATATGGAAGAGACAGTCTGCAGAGCCCCACAGTGTTACCACACCGATCGCTGCTCCAGAGGAAAAGGAAGGGAGGTCACCAGAGGCTGAACTACATGCTACAAGGCTAAGGCAAAATGGCTGCCAATAGAAAGCAATGAGAGGCTTCGGCAAGATGGCACCCTGATCACCCCACACCTGTCATATGATGACACTGTACTGTACTGGTGACACCCTGATCACCCCACACCAGTCATATGATGACGCTGTACTGTACTGGTGACACCCTGATCACCCCACACCAGTCATATGATGGCGCTGTACTGTACTGGTGACACCCTGATCACCTCACACCAGTCATATGATGGCGCTGTACTGTACTGGTGACACCCTGATCACCCCACACCAGTCATATGATGACGCTGTACTGTACTGGTGACACCCTGATCACCTCACACCAGTCATATGATGGCTCTGTACTGTACTGGTGACACCCTGATCACCTCACACCAGTCATATGATGGCACTGTACTGTACTGGTGACACCCTGATCACCTCACACCAGTCATATGATGGCTCTGTACTGGTGACATCCTGATCACCCCACACCAGTCATATGATGGCTCTGTACTCCACTGGTGACACCCTGATCACCCCACACCAGTCATATGATGGGGCTGTACTGTACTGGTGACACCCTGATCACCGCACACCAGTCATATGATGGTGCTGTACTGTACTGGTGACACCGTGATCACCCTACACCAGTCATATGATGGCACTGTACTGGTGACATCCTGATCACCCCACACCAGTCATATGATGGCCCTGTACTCCACTGGTGACACCCTGATCACCCCACACCAGTCATATGATGGCACTGTACTGCACTGGTGACACCCTGATCACCGCACACCAGTCATATGATGGCACTGTACTGTATGGTGATACCCTGATCATCCCACACCAGTCATATGATGGCTCTGTACTGTACTGGTGACACCCTGATCATCCCACACCAGTCATATGATGGCGCTGTACTGTACTGGTGATACCCTGATCACCTCACACCAGTCATATGATGGCGCTGTACTGTACTGGTGACACCCTGATCACCTCACACCAGTCATATGATGGCGCTGTACTGTACTGGTGACACCCTGATCACCTCACACCAGTCATATGATGGCGCTGTACTGTACTGGTGACACCCTGATCCCCCCACACCAGTCATATGATGTCACTGTACTGTACTGGTGACACCCTGATCACCGCACACCAGTCATATGGTGGTGCTGTACTGTACTGGTGACACCCTGATCACCCCACACCAGTCATATGATGGCTCTGTACTGTACTGGTGACACCCTGATCACCTCACACCAGTCATATGATGGCACTGTACTGTACTGTTGACACCCTGATCACCCCACACCAGTCATATGATGGCACTGTACTGTACTGGTGACACCCTGATCACCCCACACCAGTCATATGATGGCGCTGTACTGGTGACACCCTGATCACCCCACACCAGTCATATGATGGCTCTGTACTGTACTGGTGGTCATATGATGGCGCTGTACTGGTGACACCCTGATCACCCCACACCAGTCATATGATGGCTCTGTACTGTACTGGTGACACCCTGATCACCTCACACCAGTCATATGATGGCTCTGTACTGTACTGGTGACACCCTGATCACCCCACACCAGTCATATGATGGCTCTGTACTGTACTGGTGACACCATGATCACCCCACACCAGTCATATGATGGCTCTGTACTGCACTGGTGACACCCTGATCACCCCACATTAGTCATATGATGGCGCTGTACTGTACTGGTGACACCCTGATCACCCCACACCAGTCATATGATGGCTCTGTACTGTACTGGTGACACCCTGATCACCCCACACCAGTCATATGATGGCACTGTACTGTACTGGTGACACCCTGATCACCTCACACCAGTCATATGATGGCACTGTACTGTACTGGTGACACCCTGATCACCCCACACCAGTCATATGATGGCGCTGTACTGGTGACACCCTGATCACCCCACACCAGTCATATGATGGCTCTGTACTGTACTGGTGACACCCTGATCACCTCACACCAGTCATATGATGGCTCTGTACTG
>NC_138770.1:5276883-5298383 GCF_965119305.1 Pelophylax lessonae
ATTCCCCTCCCCCCACACTACATTCCCCCCCACTGTACATTCCCCTCCCCCCCACACAGTACTATCCCCTCCCCCCCACACTACATTGCCCCCCACAGTACTATCCCCTCCCCCCCCCCCACAGTACTATCCCCTCCCCCCCCCACAGTACTATCCCCTCCCCCCCCCACAGTACATTCCCCTCCCCCCCCCACAGTACATTCCCCTCCCCCCACACTGTACATTCCCCTCCCCCCACTGTACATTCCCCTCCCCCCCACTGTACATTCCCCTCCCTCCCCCCACTGTACATTCCCCTCCCTCCCCCCACTGTACATTCCCCCCTCCCCCCACTGTACATTCCCCTCCCCCCCCACACTACATTCCCCCCCCCCACACTACATTCCCCCCCACTGTACATTTCCCCCCCCCCACTGTACATTCCCCCCTCCCCCCCCCACACTACATTCCCCCCTCCCCCCCCCACACTACATTCCCCCCCACTGTACATTTCCCCCCCCCCCACTGTACATTCCCCCCTCCCCCCCCCACACTACATTCCCCCCTCCCCCCCCCACACTACATTCCCCTCCCCCCACACTACATTCCCCCCTCCCCCCCCACACTACATTTCCCCTCCCCCCACACTACATTCCCCCCTCTCCCCCCACAGTACTATCCCCTCCCCCACTGTACATTCCCCCCCCACACTGTACATTCCCCCCCCCACACTGTACATTCCCCCCCCACACACACTACATTCCCCCCTCCCCCCCCCACACACACACTACATTCCCCCCTCCCCCCCACACACACACTACATTCCCCCCTCCCCCCCCCACACACACACTACATTCCCCCCTCCCCCCCACACACACACTACATTCCCCCCTCCCCCCACACACTACATTCCCCCCTCCCCCCACACTACATTCCCCTCCCCCCACACTACATTCCCCTCCCCCCACACTACATTCCCCTCCCCCCACACTACATTCCCCTCCCCCCCCACAATACATTCCCCTCCCCCACAGTACCTTCCCCTCACCCCCTCACCTGACACCCCACTACCCCCCCCCCCTCACCTGACACCCCGCTACCCCACCGCCCACCGCAGAACGAAGAACGAAGAAGAGGAGAGGCTGAGATGGAGAAGCCACTCACCTTCCCGCCGGTTCCCACCGCAGAACGAAGAAGAGGAGAGGCCGAGATGGAGAAGCCACTCACCTTCCCGCCGGTTCCCACCGCCCACCGCAGAACGAAGAAGAGGAGAGGCCGAGATGGAGAAGCCACTCACCTTCCCGCCGCCCACCGCAGAACGAAGAAAAGGAGAGGCTGAGATGGAGAAGCCACTCACCTTCCCGCCGGTTCCCACCGCCCACCGCAGAATGAAGAAAAGGAGAGGCTGAGATGGAGAAGCCACTCACCTTCCCGCCGGTTCCCACCGCAGAACGAAGAAGAGGAGAGGCTGAGATGGAGAAGCCACTCACCTTCCCGCCGGTTCCCACCGCAGAACGAAGAAAAGGAGAGGCTGAGATGGAGAAGCCACTCACCTTCCCGCCGGTTCCCACCGCAGAACGAAGAAGAGGAGAGGCTGAGATGGAGAAGCCACTCACCTTCCCGCCGGTTCCCACCGCCCACCGCAGAACGAAGAAAAGGAGAGGCCGAGATGGAGAAGCCACTCACCTTCCCGCCGCCCACCGCAGAACGAAGAAAAGGAGAGGCTGAGATGGAGAAGCCACTCACCTTCCCACCGCCCACCGCAGAACGAAGAAAAGGAGAGGCTGAGATGGAGAAGCCACTCACCTTCCCGCCGGTTCCCACCGCCCACCGCAGAATGAAGAAAAGGAGAGGCTGAGATGGAGAAGCCACTCACCTTCCCGCCGGTTCCCACCGCCCACCGCAGAATGAAGAAAAGGAGAGGCTGAGATGGAGAAGCCACTCACCTTCCCGCCGGTTCCCACCGCCCACCGCAGAACGAAGAAAAGGAGAGGCTGAGATGGAGAAGCCACTCACCTTCCCGCCGGTTCCCACCGCCCACCGCAGAACGAAGAAAAGGAGAGGCCGAGATGGAGAAGCCACTCACCTTCCCGCCGCCCACCGCAGAACGAAGAAAAGGAGAGGCTGAGATGGAGAAGCCACTCACCTTCCCGCCGGTTCCCACCGCCCACCGCAGAACGAAGAAAAGGAGAGGCCGAGATGGAGAAGCCACTCACCTTCCCGCCGCCCACCGCAGAACGAAGAAAAGGAGAGGCTGAGATGGAGAAGCCACTCACCTTCCCACCGCCCACCGCAGAACGAAGAAAAGGAGAGGCTGAGATGGAGAAGCCACTCACCTTCCCGCCGGTTCCCACCGCCCACCGCAGAATGAAGAAAAGGAGAGGCTGAGATGGAGAAGCCACTCACCTTCCCGCCGGTTCCCACCGCCCACCGCAGAACGAAGAAAAGGAGAGGCTGAGATGGAGAAGCCACTCACCTTCCCGCCGCCCACCGCAGAACGAAGAAAAGGAGAGGCTGAGATGGAGAAGCCACTCACCTTCCCGCCGGTTCCCACCGCAGAACGAAGAAGAGGAGAGGCCGAGATGGAGAAGCCACTCACCTTCCCGCCGCCCACCGCAGAACGAAGAAAAGGAGAGGCTGAGATGGAGAAGCCACTCACCTTCCCGCCGGTTCCCACCGCAGAACGAAGAAGAGGAGAGGCCGAGATGGAGAAGCCACTCACCTTCCCGCCGGTTCCCACCGCCCACCGCAGAACGAAGAAAAGGAGAGGCTGAGATGGAGAAGCCACTCACCTTCCCGCCGCCCACCGCAGAACGAAGAAAAGGAGAGGCTGAGATGGAGAAGCCACTCACCTTCCCGCCGCCCACCGCAGAACGAAGAAAAGGAGAGGCTGAGATGGAGAAGCCACTCACCTTCCCGCCGGTTCCCACCGCAGAACGAAGAAGAGGAGAGGCCGAGATGGAGAAGCCACTCACCTTCCCGCCGGTTCCCACCGCCCACCGCAGAACGAAGAAAAGGAGAGGCCGAGATGGAGAAGCCACTCACCTTCCCGCCGGTTCCCACCGCCCACCGCAGAACGAAGAAAAGGAGAGGCCGAGATGGAGAAGCCACTCACCTTCCCACCGCCCACCGCAGAACGAAGAAAAGGAGAGGCTGAGATGGAGAAGCCACTCACCTTCCCGCCGGTTCCCACCGCAGAACGAAGAAGAGGAGAGGCCGAGATGGAGAAGCCGCTCACCTTCCCGCCGGTTCCCACCGCAGAACGAAGAAGAGGAGAGGCCGAGATGGAGAAGCCACTCACCTTCCCGCCGGTTCCCACCGCCCACCGCAGAACGAAGAAAAGGAGAGGCCGAGATGGAGAAGCCACTCACCTTCCCGCCGCCCACCGCAGAACGAAGAAAAGGAGAGGCTGAGATGGAGAAGCCACTCACCTTCCCGCCGGTTCCCACCGCAGAACGAAGAAGAGGAGAGGCTGAGATGGAGAAGCCACTCACCTTCCCGCCGGTTCCCACCGCCCACCGCAGAACGAAGAAAAGGAGAGGCCGAGATGGAGAAGCCACTCACCTTCCCGCCGCCCACCGCAGAACGAAGAAAAGGAGAGGCTGAGATGGAGAAGCCACTCACCTTCCCACCGCAGAACGAAGAAAAGGAGAGGCTGAGATGGAGAAGCCACTCACCTTCCCGCCGGTTCCCACCGCCCACCGCAGAATGAAGAAAAGGAGAGGCTGAGATGGAGAAGCCACTCACCTTCCCGCCGGTTCCCACCGCCCACCGCAGAACGAAGAAAAGGAGAGGCTGAGATGGAGAAGCCACTCACCTTCCCGCCGGTTCCCACCGCCCACCGCAGAACGAAGAAAAGGAGAGGCCGAGATGGAGAAGCCACTCACCTTCCCGCCGCCCACCGCAGAACGAAGAAAAGCAGAGGCTGAGATGGAGAAGCCACTCACCTTCCCGCCGGTTCCCACCGCCCACCGCAGAACGAAGAAAAGGAGAGGCCGAGATGGAGAAGCCACTCACCTTCCCGCCGCCCACCGCAGAACGAAGAAAAGGAGAGGCTGAGATGGAGAAGCCACTCACCTTCCCACCGCCCACCGCAGAACGAAGAAAAGGAGAGGCTGAGATGGAGAAGCCACTCACCTTCCCGCCGGTTCCCACCGCCCACCGCAGAATGAAGAAAAGGAGAGGCTGAGATGGAGAAGCCACTCACCTTCCCGCCGGTTCCCACCGCCCACCGCAGAACGAAGAAAAGGAGAGGCTGAGATGGAGAAGCCACTCACCTTCCCGCCGCCCACCGCCCACCGCAGAACGAAGAAAAGGAGAGGCTGAGATGGAGAAGCCACTCACCTTCCCGCCGGTTCCCACCGCAGAACGAAGAAGAGGAGAGGCCGAGATGGAGAAGCCACTCACCTTCCCGCTGCCCACCGCAGAACGAAGAAAAGGAGAGGCTGAGATGGAGAAGCCACTCACCTTCCCGCCGGTTCCCACCGCAGAACGAAGAAGAGGAGAGGCCGAGATGGAGAAGCCACTCACCTTCCCGCCGGTTCCCACCGCCCACCGCAGAACGAAGAAAAGGAGAGGCTGAGATGGAGAAGCCACTCACCTTCCCGCCGCCCACCGCAGAACGAAGAAAAGGAGAGGCTGAGATGGAGAAGCCACTCACCTTCCCGCCGCCCACCGCAGAACGAAGAAAAGGAGAGGCTGAGATGGAGAAGCCACTCACCTTCCCGCCGGTTCCCACCGCAGAACGAAGAAGAGGAGAGGCCGAGATGGAGAAGCCACTCACCTTCCCGCCGGTTCCCACCGCCCACCGCAGAACGAAGAAAAGGAGAGGCCGAGATGGAGAAGCCACTCACCTTCCCGCCGGTTCCCACCGCCCACCGCAGAACGAAGAAAAGGAGAGGCCGAGATGGAGAAGCCACTCACCTTCCCACCGCCCACCGCAGAACGAAGAAAAGGAGAGGCTGAGATGGAGAAGCCACTCACCTTCCCGCCGGTTCCCACCGCAGAACGAAGAAGAGGAGAGGCTGAGATGGAGAAGCCACTCACCTTCCCGCCGGTTCCCACCGCAGAACGAAGAAGAGGAGAGGCCGAGATGGAGAAGCCGCTCACCTTCCCACCGGTTCCCACCGCAGAACGAAGAAAAGGAGAGGCCGAGATGGAGAAGCCACTCACCTTCCCACCGCCCACCGCAGAACGAAGAAAAGGAGAGGCTGAGATGGAGAAGCCACTCACCTTCCCGCCGGTTCCCACCGCAGAACGAAGAAGAGGAGAGGCTGAGATGGAGAAGCCACTCACCTTCCCGCCGGTTCCCACCGCAGAACGAAGAAGAGGAGAGGCCGAGATGGAGAAGCCGCTCACCTTCCCGCCGGTTCCCACCGCAGAACGAAGAAAAGGAGAGGCCGAGATGGAGAAGCCACTCACCTTCCCGCCGGTTCCCACCGCCCACCGCAGAACGAAGAAAAGGAGAGGCCGAGATGGAGAAGCCACTCACCTTCCCGCCGGTTCCCACCGCCCACCGCAGAACGAAGAAAAGGAGAGGCTGAGATGGAGAAGCCACTCACCTTCCCGCCGCCCACCGCAGAACGAAGAAAAGGAGAGGCTGAGATGGAGAAGCCACTCACCTTCCCGCCGCCCACCGCAGAATGAAGAAAAGGAGAGGCCGAGATGGAGAAGCCGCTCAACTTCCCGCCGCCGAGGTGGAGAGGAGCAGCCGCCGTGGACGTTGCAGGCAGAGTGAGTGTGTCCTGTCCTCCATCTATCTCATCAGAATGCATGTGCTTCCATTGTAGAGACTCTTTAAAGGTAGAGTTAGGGACTGCAGGTATCAGGGTGCCTTGGCGTGGCCTGCAGCTTACGCATGTATTTGCAAATGTGTGCAACTAAACCCCTGTTTTTAATGCATACTGTTAGACAGGATAATTTGGCTGGTTGGTAAGTAGTGACTGGAAATCCTTTCGTTTTTGATCAGCGTGAGTGTGGAGTCAGTGAGCCAGCCCAGGAGAGCAAGTAAGTGATTGAAGCCGCTGCAGCGATGACATCACCTGTGACATGCCTATACCATCACCTGTGACGTGCCCGTACCGTCACCTGTGACGTGCCCGTACCGTCACCTGTGACGTGCCCTTACCGTCACCTGTGACGTGCCCTTACCGTCACCTGTGACCTGCCCGTACCGTGACCTGCCCGTACCGTGACATGCCTGTGCCATCACCTGTGAAATGCCCTTACCATCACCTGTGACGTGACCTGTGACATGCCCTTACCGTGACTTGTGACATGCCCTTACCGTCACCTGTGACATGCCCGTACCGTCACCTGTGACATGCCCGTACCGTCACCTGTGACATGCCCGTACCGTCACCTGTGACATGCCCGTACCGTCACCTGTGACATGCCCTTACCATGACCTGTGACATGCCCTTACCATGACCTGTGACATGCCCTTACCATGACCTGTGACATGCCCTTACCATGACCTGTGACATGCCCTTACCATGACCTGTGACATGCCTGTGCCATGACCTGTGAAATGCCCTTACCATCACCTGTGACATGCATGTACCATGACCACCATGATCACGATCACCTTCTGTTCCCGCCCGCTGCAGAGAGAGAGAGGACAGGAGAGCGAGAGCTGCACCTGCGTGACTTGAGGTCGGGACTGAGCTGACTGAGGTGAGGCAACGGAGTCGGATCGGAAGTCCGCAGAAGAAGTCGAGTGTTAGTGAGTGACCGTCCCTACCTCTACCTGAAGGCTGCCTGGTAACGGTAAGTGAATGATGCCTCGGGGGGAGGGGGGCCCAGGGGCCCGGCCCGCACACTGTCCTGTCAGTCAGTTGTTCTGGTGCTATGAAGGGGGCACACACGCTGATCTCTGCATTGGGGGCACCATGTACGCTGGTCACTGCATTGAAAGGGGGCATGTACTGTGGGATTAGTGCTAGGGGGGTCTGTACTGTGGGATTAGTGCTAGGGGGTCTGTACTGTGGGATTAGTGCTAGGGGGCATGTACTGTGGGATTAGTGCTAGGGGGCATGTACTGTGGGATTAGTGCTAGGGGGCATGTACTGTGGGATTAGTGCTAGGGGGCATGTACTGTGGGATTAGTGCTAGGGGGTCTGTACTGTGGGGTTTGAGCTAGGGGGCCTGTACTGTGGGATTAGTGCTAGGGGGTCTGTACTGTGGGGTTTGTGCTAGGGGGTCTGTACTGTTGGATTAGTGCTAGGGGGGCTGTACTGTTGGATTAGTGCTAGGGGGGCTGTACTGTGGGGTTTGTGCTAGGGGGTCTGTACTGTGGGATTAGTGCTAGGGGGTCTGTACTGTGGGATTAGTGCTAGGGGGCATGTACTGTGGGATTAGTGCTAGGGGGCATGTACTGTGGGATTAGTGCTAGGGGGCATGTACTGTGGGATTAGTGCTAGGGGGTCTGTACTGTGGGGTTTGAGCTAGGGGGCCTGTACTGTTGGATTAGTGCTAGGGGGTCTGTACTGTGGGATTTGTGCTAGGGGGTCTGTACTGTGGGATTTGTGCTAGGGGGTCTGTACTGTGGGATTTGTGCTAGGGGGTCTGTACTGTGGGATTTGTGCTAGGGGGCCTGTACTGTGGGGTTTGTGCTAGGGGGGCTGTACTGTGGGATTAGTGCTAGGGGGTCTGTACTGTGGGATTAGTGCTAGGGGGTCTGTACTGTGGGATTAGTGCTAGGGGGTCTGTACTGTGGGATTAGTGCTAGGGGGTCTGTACTGTGGGATTAGTGCTAGGGGGTCTGTACTGTGGGATTAGTGCTAGGGGGTCTGTACTGTGGGGTTTGTGCTAGGGGGTCTGTACTGTGGGATTTGTGCTAGGGGGTCTGTACTGTGGGATTAGTGCTAGGGGGTCTGTACTGTGGGGTTTGTGCTAGGGGGCCTGTACTGTGGGGTTTGTGCTAGGGGGCCTGTACTGTGGGGTTTGTGCTAGGGGGCCTGTACTGTGGGGTTTGTGCTAGGGGGCCTGTACTGTGGGGTTTGTGCTAGGGGGCCTGTACTGTGGGATTAGTGCTAGGGGGCCTGTACTGTGGGATTAGTGCTAGGGGGCCTGTACTGTGGGGTTTGTGCTAGGGGGCCTGTACTGTTGGATTTGTGCTAGGGGGCCTGTACTGTGGGGTTTGTGCTAGGGGGCCTGTACTGTGGGGTTTGTGCTAGGGGGCCTGTACTGTGGGGTTTGTGCTAGGGGGCCTGTACTGTGGGGTTTGTGCTAGGGGGCCTGTACTGTGGGGTTTGTGCTAGGGGGCCTGTACTGTGGGGTTTGTGCTAGGGGGCCTGTACTGTGGGGTTTGTGCTAGGGGACCTGTACTGTGGGGTTTGTGCTAGGGGACCTGTACTGTGGGGTTTGTGCTAGGGGACCTGTACTGTGGGGTTTGTGCTAGGGGGTCTGTACTGTGGGATTAGTGCTAGGGGGTCTGTACTGTGGGATTAGTGCTAGGGGGCATGTACTGTGGGATTAGTGCTAGGGGGCATGTACTGTGGGATTAGTGCTATGGGGTTTGTGCTTGAGGGGTTTGTGCCGGGGGGGGGGTCTGTACTGTGGGGTTTGTAAATTTGTAAAATCTTACCTGTAAAATTCCTTTCTCTGAGTCCTCCGACAGTCGCCGCCTCCTCTAAATCATCACTGTTGGGTATTGTCTTCCTATCCGTAGGAGTAGCTAGGCATATAGACAGTCCAAAGTCAAAAAGGCATTAGCATATACACACCCATGGGGGCTGTCCCATCTGGTCAATACCCCCCTGCATCACCACTCCCAACTCAGTTTGGTAGCATAGCAGTAGGTAATGAGAACCCCAAAAGAGGGGCGGGGGCGGCGACTGTCGGAGGACTCAGAGAAAGCAATTTTACAGGTAAGATTTTACAAAAATTCAGTTTTCTCTTACGTCCTCCGACAGTCACCGCCTCCTCCAAGTCATCACTGTTGGGATGTCCCAAAGCAGTATAGACATGAGGAGTGGGAGACGCAACCGTAGAAGAGGCAACACAGTACCCACATCAGAGAAAGGAATCTTACATGCACCGTAAGAGAACCTACTGGGCAACAGAAAACCATGCTCAACAGGAGCAACAGCCCAGGAAAGCAAATGCCAACAGCCAAGGGTCCATCATGGCCCTGCCGCACAGAGAACTTGCGGCCAAAAGAAGCATCAGCTGATGCCAGAACATCTACTTTGTAGAATTTGGAAAAAGTGTGCACCGACGACCAAGTCGCCGCCTTGCACACCTGGGCCACCGAGGCCGATGCCAAGAGGCCCAGGATGCACTCAGACCTGGTAGAGTGCACCTTAACAGGGAAGGGCGGAACCCGTTCCTTCAAGGCATAAGCCTGTTCAATGGTCTGACTGATCCATTTGGCAATGGTCGCTGCGGACGCAGCCATGCCCTTCCGAGATCCCTCAGGAAGGACAAAACAGGGAATTCGTCTTCCAAAGATGGCGGACCGCGCAAAAAAATGCACCGCTGCGGTCGCCGCACAATCAAACGTCTGCACCCCCAACAATGCACCTAGGTGACACAGGGACCCCCAGGCAACATACAGATCTGCACAAGCGATCCCCGCAGGGATCGCACAGGGAGTCACACAGGCACAGACACGGGGAACACACAGCAACACAGACTACCACCCCAGACAGAGGCCCCACACAGAAAAGTACTTACCTGTACCAGATGGCGTGGGGAGCCTCTATGCATGGATAACCTCTGTCCTCATCTGACAGGGAGTGCCGTGAGCCAGGGACATGACGCTGCAGCACCGCAGACTAGTCCTGTGAGGTAGCCACCTCACGGCTGCATCCCTTCGTCGTTCGTAATGCCAGGGCGAACCATAGCTGAACGCTCAATGGCGGGCTGGGGGTCCATCTGACTCTTTTGCTCTGGAGAACCAGGGCGGCCAGTCCGAATCCCAGCACCGCAAGATCCATCTTAATCCGAAGAGAAGACTAACACTAGAAGCTGACAAAATAAACAGCTAGTAAAGTCAAAGAAAAAAACTGACATTTTCAAAGAAAATCAAATAAAAGATTAGGAAGGCTGAGACTGAAGCCCCAGCACAAGGGAAGCCTGACTATTCCTGACGCTAGGCAGATTAAAACTGAGTTGGGAGTGGTGATGCAGGGGGGGTATTGACCAGATGGGACAGCCCCCATGGGTGTGTATATGCTAATGCCTTTTGTCTTTGGACTAAGTCTATATACCTAGCTATTCCTACGGATAGGAAGACAATACCCAACAGTGATGACTTAGAGGAGGTGGCGACTGTCGGAGGACGCAAGAGAAAATACCATTTTCATTACTTAAGTCCCTTAACATCCCCTCCAAAATCTTGCAGACTACAGATGTTATATGCCGGGTAACTATAGGCCGGTCAGCCTATCTCGGCCCCTTTTTAAATATTGGTACCACGTTTTTTCCAACCAGCTGGCACCATACCCGCCTGTAAACTATCCTTAAAGATGAAGAATAATGGTCTGGCAATCACCTGGCTGAGCTCTTTAAGAACCCTCGGGTGCAAGCCATCCGGTCCCGGTGATTTATTTATGTTAAGTTTCTCTAGTTTAGTTCTAAGTCTATTTTCTGTTAGCCATGGCGGCACTTCCTGAGGTGTATTATTTAGTTCGGCCTTACAAGCTGGGTTCGTTTAGCCCCCCGATTCTTTTGTGAAGACTGAAGAGAAGAAATTATTTAACACTTCCGCCTTTTCTATGTCCTCAGTGGCCATATTTTCTTTGTCATCTTTTATGGGGCCAATGTGTTTTGGCCTCGCTTTCTTACTGTTTATATACTTAAAGAACTTCTTGGGGTTCTTTTTACTCTCCTCCTCTATATGTCTCTCGTGTTCTATTTTAGCCGCCCTGATTTCATCTTTACATTTCTTATTACACTCTTTGTAATGCTTGAATGCTGTCAATGACCCATCAGTCTTGTATTTTTTGAAGGCCTTTTCTTTAGCACTAATATACATTTTTATGTTGGAGTTTAGTCACTCAGGGTTTAGTTTTGCTCTTTTAAATGTATTTCCCTTTGGAATGCACTGGTCAATCCCCTTGTTTAGTATGCTCTTGAAGCACTCCCATTTTTCCTCCGTGTTCTTTGTTCCCAGGGTTCTATCCCATTTGATATTTTCTAGCAGAGAGCGCAGTTTTGGGAAATTGGCTCTTTTGAAATTCAGTCTCCTTATATTACCCTTGTGCTTCCTATTACTGTAATTAATACTGAAACTTATTGACCTATGGTCACTGTTTCCTAAGTTGCCCCGTATTTCTATATCCATGAGCAGGTCTTTATTGTTGGTAATCAGTAGGTCAAGTACCGCATTGTTTCTTGTCGGTGCATTCACCATCTGACCCGTGAAATTGTCCTGCAAAACATTTAGGAACTGCCGAGCCTTGGCTGAGTGTGCGGTTCCTTCTGCCCAGTCTATATCTGGATAATTAAAGTCCCCCATTATAATGACATTTCCCACCCTTGCTGCCAATCCTATCTGTAAAATGAGGTCCGCCTCCCCCTCCTCCCTCTGGTTGGGGGGCCTATAGCATACGCCCAATATTACCTTCCCCACCGCGCCTTCCCTTTGAAGCTCTACCCATAGGGATTCTGCCTCGTCCATAGCTCCATTATTAATATCATCCCTCATATTTACCTGTATACTGGTCTTAATATACAGACATACCCCTCCCCCTTTTTTACCTTCTCTATCTCTGCGATAAAGGAAATACCCCTGAATGGTCGCCATTCAGTCATGAGAGCTGTCAAACCAAGTCTCAGTTATCCCCACAAAATCTAAGTCCTCCTCATACATCAGCAGCTCCAGCTCTCCCATCTTGTTGGCCAGGCTTCTGGCATTGGTATACAAACCTCTTAATTTTGATCGGTTACATTTATCCTCATTTGATGTTTTTAGGCTGCTCTCTTGATTTTTCCCCATACCCACCCTGGGTTTAGGAGCTCCGAACACCCTACCGCTAATGCCCCCATTTGTGCCCTCTGAATCTTGCTTTCCACTGGCTAATTCTACATCTGTACCCTCCCCCCTGACACCATCTCTTGTATCATGTCCGCAGTCTCTGACCATCTCCTGTATCATGTCCGCAGTCTCTTACCATCTCCTGTACCATGTCTGCAGCCTTCGACCACCTCCTGTATCATGTCCACAGCCCCACACTTTTGTCTATACTCGGGGGTCAAGTCCTGGGAAAAGAGTAAGCGCCGCATTTGTGTATCTGTGCCATCCATACCAGTCCACCTGCACCTCCATCATGACTGTGGCTTGGGCCTAAAAAGTAAGCGCCGCATTTTGTGCATCTGACTATGCCATCCATACCAGTCCGGGTGCACCTCCATCATGACTGCCTAAACTGAAGCTTTATCCCCAAGCAGGAGCGGCCATTAATCTTCTTTCTCCAGTTACAGTATATTGGTCAAATTACAAGTTAACTTTATGGGGGTAACACAGTTTCAGCTAAAGTTAGTGTGTTCACAGGGTAGCAATGCCAGGGAAATGCAGCTTTAAAATGTATGGCTTGATCATGATGAAAAGTATGAGAGGTGGCTGGAGAAAGATCAGGACCCGAGACGTGCTAAATGTACAGTGTGTGTTGTAAAACGTTTGACATTTCGAACATGGGAGAGGCAGCGCTGTCTAGCCACGCTAAAGGTGCAAAGCACCAGTCTTCAGCTGCGTGCTCGACAGCTTCCAAGCCGATCGCTGGCTTTTTTACCCGTGCGCCTGACACCGGCTTCCAGCTGCGGCAGTGGTGCTTCCATCTCATCCACTGTAAAACAAGGGACCATTTTGAGTGACGCTGTATCCAGAAACGAAACCCTAACTGCAGAAGTACTGTACACTACAAAGATTGTCATTTATTTTAGTAAAATATGCTGGGTGTGACATGGATTTTCTTCTTATTTAACATTTATACATAGACATTTCATGAAACTTTAGGTCATGAATATTTACGTGAAGTCATGGAAAAGTCACGGAATTTTATTGGTAAAAATGTGTATGAACCCTGAATTAAAAATACTGTCTTGAGGGAAAGATTCCTTAAAGAAATAGACTAAGGGTTCGAAAGGCTCCTTTGTCCAGTAGAACCACTGACAAATTCCATTTGGGAAAAATGTTTGCAGGTGCTGGTTTGGAACGAATAAGTGCCTTAAAAGAACCTTGCGACCAAGGCTTCTGAGGCAACTGGTCTCTCCAGAAATACTCCTAAGCCGGCTACTTACACTTTAAGAGTACTAATTGCCAAACCCTTTTCCACACCATTCTGCAGGAACTCCAAAACTGATACAATACTTTCCAAAGTTTGGTTTGTTAAATGACACAAAGTATTGTAGGTTTTCCAAACTTCAGCGTAGATGGCCCTAGTAACCTTCCTACTTGAAAGTAAAGTGGTTACTAGAGGTTACAAGAGTCCTTTATCTTTTAATATCTGCTCCTCAAATATCAGGCAGAGAGGTTCAGCCTGGCCACCTCTGGGTGACATACTGGCCCCTGAAGCAGCAGATCCTGTTGAAGAAGAGGGAGCTGAAAACGGTGATTCTGATCGCTCCAATTTGGCACAAAAGAGCTTGGTTCTCAACTATTCTACAGTTGGCAGTCAAACCCTGACGCTCTTTCCTCCTGTATTTTCCATAATACCAGCGAAATGAGCTGAAAAGGGGGGAAAGCATAACCCAGAAGAAGGTTCCGAGGATGCGCCAAGGCATCTATTCCAAGGGAACTGTCGTTTCGGTGGAGAGAAAAGTAAAGAGGGAGCTTTGCGTTTTCTCTTGACACAAACAAGTCTACTTCTGGCTGTCCCCAAGTCCTGGTGATTAATGCAAAGACTTCTGGATTCAGGCTCCAATCTGCTTCCCGAACTTTCCACCACCTGCCCTTGATATGGACCGCTGATAAGGAAAGTAACTGACTTTCCGCCAACCCCAGGATTTCGGTCAACAGGGACTGAACAGTCCTGCTTCTTGTGCTCCCTTGTTTGTTTAGATAAGCCACCGTCTCGGCGTTGTCCAATAAGATTGTCACATGGGACCCCTGGAGGTTCGGAGGGAAGACAGCCAAAGCCAAAGGGACCGCTTTTAACTCTCTCCAGTTTGAGGACTTCCTTGCCTCGGCCTGGGACCAAACACCTTGTGCCAGATTCTGATTCCAGTGGGCTCCCCATCCCAACATGCTGGCATCTGTTATCACTCTTTCTTCAACTGGGAAGGTCCATAATAAGCCCCTTGACAAAGTTGCTTGATTTCTCCACCACCAGAGGGTCCTTTTGACCTTAGTGGGGATCGTCACTTTTGTTTCTAGGGTTTTTTGACTGTCATCCCAAACTTTCAGCAAGAAATCTAGTAGTGGTCTGAAATTTGGGTTTTGCCCATTGAATGGCTGGTATAGCCGAGGTTAGGGTTCCCAGGGCTGACATAACCCTTCTGACCTGACTGATTAACTCCTGATTTGTCTGTAGCATGGCTACTATACTCTGTATTTTGTTTTCCTTTTCTTCTGGAAGGAACATTTTCTGTTCCATTGAACTTAACTTGAAGCCAAGAAACTGTACCCACTGCGCTGGAGTGAAGCTTGACTTTTGAAGGTGTACAATCCAACCCAAGGATTCTAAGTGGCTGCGAGCCTTGCTTAGAGCAATTTTTTTGCAACCTTTCCCTGGAAGGAGCAAAGAAGAGGAGGTCGTCTAGGTATGGAATCACTGAGATTCCTTGAAGGCGGAGAGGTGCCAGGCACTCTGCTATTACCATTGTAAAAATTTGAGGGGCCGATGAAAGAGCAAAAGGAAGGGCTCTGAATTGCAGATGGAAGATTTCCTCTCCCCTATCCACAGCCAACCTCAGGAATCTTTGGGACTGAGTGGTTATGGGAATATGCAGATAAGCATCCCTTAAAGCAATCGATGCCATGAAGCATCCTTTGATTAACAAATTCCTGACAGTGAAGATTGAATCCATACGAAATCTTTTGTACAGAACTGACATGTTTAATGGTTTCAGGTTGAGAATGAGGCAACAATGCCCGGATGGCTTCCTTATCAGGAAAATATGGGAAAATATGGGAATAGAATACCTGATGTCGTTCTCCTGATACTTGACTCAACTCATTGTCGCATCAAGTCCTTTAATAGGTCCTTCATAACCAGGGCTTTTGTTGTGTCTCTTGGAAGGTTTGTGACAAAATATCTTTCTGGTGGAGGATCTGAAAATTCTATCCGGTAGCCTTGGGACAGCATAGCCAAGATAACCTACCGTTAGTAGACCGGTAACGGTTTTTCTACGAACCTTCCAGGATGGCAAACTTATGAGAGATGTCATGCTCCTCCCTACCGGAAACACAATCAATTCACAGCTTGTTAAAAGGCCCCACCCTTCCCCTTGTCCCTCAGTTGTACAGGAGTAGTTTCCACAACCAATAAAACAAGGAATGTATAATCACTTAGGTATTTACCACCTACCTTATACATTTTTACCACACACCCTTTTAACAGGGCGGGAAGTAGGCCTGCCGTCCTGGAAGGTTCGTAGAAAAACCGTTACCGGTCTACTAACGGTAGGTTTTCCCTGCTCACCTTCCAGGACGGCAAACTTATGTGAGGATAATAAATCAACCACAGGCCAACCTTAGGGTGAGACCACTGCCTGTAGGACCTTTCAGCCAAAGGCTAGATCTTGCTGAGGACAGCACCTCCACTCAGTAGTGCTTCAGAAATGTGTCATGGCTGGACCAGGTGGCTGCATTGCGGATCTGTTCCCAAGGCGCTCCAGCTTTTTCGGCCCAGCATGTCGCCAGGGCCCTTGTTAAGTGTGCTTTCAGCTTTGCTGGCACAGGAACACCTGAAACCTCGTAAGACATGGTAATGGCACATCTAATCCACCTAGAGACTGAAGGTTTTGAGGTCTGCAGTCCCTTTCTTGGTCCAGAGTGGAGAATTATAAGATGACTAGATCGAAACTCCTTGGTCCTCTGTAAATACGTAAGGCGGCACCGCCTCACATCTAACGAGTGAACTTTTTTCTCTTTTTCATTCTTAGGGCTATTACAGAAGGATGGCAAGATTATTTCCTGCTTCCTGTTAAAGGAAGATGCTACCTTGGGCAGATATAATGGATCTGGCCTGAGAATAATCCTATCCGGGAGGATTAACATAAATGGCTCTTTTATAGAGAGCCCTTGTAGGTCCCCTACTCTTCTGGCCGTCGTGACAGCCAACAGGAAGGCTAGTTTTAAGGTTAATAACTTAAATGGAACCGAACCTCCTCTATAGGTTCAAAAGGGCTACTAGATAAACTTTCTAGAACCCTAGTCAAATCCCAAGGTGGGAACCTGTTTCTAGTGACAGTGGTAGCTCTATCCCTGGCTAACAAAAATCTCTTAACTAGAGGCTCCTTCGCAAGTCTTGCGTCTAGAAAAACAGAGAGCTGCTATCTGTACCCGAAGGGTGTTAACCGCCACACCCTTTTCTACCCAATCTTGTAAAAATTCCAAGATTGTAGGGACAGAGGTAAAGGCAGTTTGCTTCTGCCTACACCAAGTACAAAAGGTTTTCCAAACTTTTAGATATATCTTTTTTGTTACTGCTTTTCTGCTCATTAAGAGTGTACCTATCACTCTGAGCAAACTTTCAATCTTAGGACCTGGCGCTCACTAACCAGGCCGTCAGTTGGAAGAAGTCTGGTTTTGGGTGCAAAACTGGTCCCTGCGATAGCAGATCCGGGAAACTCGGGAGCTTCCAAGGGGTAGCTAACGAGAAGGTCTTTAGGGTTGCAAACCATGCCCGAGTTTCTGTAGAACTCGAGGAATCAGGACTAGAGGGGGGAAGGCATAAGCCAACCTGAACTTCCATGTTTGGGCCAGGGCATCCAGGCCCGACATTCCCTTTTCCTTAGTCAGGGAAAAGAACCTTTCTAATTTCCTGTTTTGCCGTGTGGCAAACAGATCCACCTCTGGGCATCCAAACTTTTTGACCAGCATCTGAAATGCCCTGGGACTTAATTTACACTCCTCTTGCTTTATGGGATGACGACTGAGAAAGGCTGCTTCCCCATTGTTTTCGCCTTTTATATGGAAGGCCATCAGGAGACTATTATCCCTTCGGCCCAACCCAGGATTTCCTGGGTCAGTTCCAAGAGGTCTTGACCTGGTGCCTCCTTGGTGATTTAGGTAGGCTACTGTTGTAGCATTGTCAGAGAAGATCTGCACATCTTTGTCCCCGCTTTCATTTCTCTGAAGTTTGAGGAGGCTTGTGCCACCTCCTTGTCCCTGAGCTTGAGCTCCTTCTAGATGTGCCCCCCACCCCCAAGCGCTTGCGTTCGTGTTGACCCTTACTGGGTCCCACTGACCCCAAGGTCTGCCTTTTCTCAGATTGCTTGGATTCAACCACCAGTCTAGGGACGTCTTTACCTGGGAGGTGAGGACCACTATCTCTTCCAGGGACTCTACCTTCTTGTCCCAAGAGAAAAGGTGGAAGAACTGGAGGTCTCTGGAATGGAACTGTGCCCAGATTACTGCTGGGATGAGTCAAGGTCTGAACCTGGGTTGTCAAGGGAGAACTTTTTATGGCTGATTTAGCCAGCCTAGTGTCTGCAGGATTGTCATTACCCTCTGGGTATCTGAATTCACCTGATCTGCAGATGGACCGAAGATCAGTAAATCATCCAGATAACTTACCGTTAGTGTACTGGTAATGGACTTTCTAAAGATCCTTCCAGGACAGCAACATGTGAGAGGGAATATGCTACACCCTTCCGGAAACACAATCAATTAAGGCTTGTTAAAAGGTCCACCCTTCCCCTTGCCCCTCAGTAATGGAAAGTAGGTTTTCCAACCGATATACAAGGGATACTTGTCACATAGTTATACAATAACTAACATTTTTTTTTTTTTTTACATATACCTCCCCCTTTTTAAAGGGTGGGAAGTAGGCCTGCCGTCCTGGAAGGATCTATAGAAAGTCCGTTACCAGTACACTAACGGTAAGTTTTCTCATATACACTTTTAGAACGGAAACATGTGAGAGGATAATCAAGGAACCCACACGGGCCTACCTTAGGGTGGGACCACTGCCTGTAAAACCTTTTGGCCAAAGGCAAGGTCTTGTTGAGACAATACCTCCACACGGTAGTGCTTCAGGAAAGTGTCTTGACTGGACCAGGTAGCTGCATTACGGATCTGTTCCTGGGAGGCTCCCGCTTTCTGCGCAGGATGTTGCCAGGGCCCTTGTCGAATGTGCCTTCAGCTTTGCTGGAGCAGGGCAACCTGAAACTTCTTAAGATATGGTAATGGCTCGTTTGATCCACCTAGAGACTGCCGGCTTTGAAGCCTGCAGTCCCCTCCTTGGTCCAGAATGGAGAACCAGAAGATAGCTAGATTTTCTACATTCCCTGGTTCTTTCTAGATATACTTGGAGGCATCTCCTTACATCCAAGCAATGAAATGTTCCCTCTTTCATTCTTGGGATTATCACAGAAGGAAGGTAAGATTATTTCTTGCTTCCTGTGAAAAGATGAAGCTACTTTGGGCAGATACATTGGGTCTGGCCTAAGAATAATCCAATCTGGCAGGACCAACATAAAAGGTTCTTTTATGGACAGACTTTGCAGATCCCAAATCCTTCTGCCTGTAGTGACAGCCAAAAGGAAGACTAGTTTTAGGGACAAGAACTTTAGAAATTTGTCTAAGAGCTCAAAAGGTTTACTAGATATCGCCTCTAGTACCCTAGATAGATCCCAAGGAGGGAACGTCTCCCTCACCATCGAGGTCATTCTCTGCCTTGCTAACAAAAATCTTTTAATTAAGGATTCTTTTGCAAGATTTTTATCCAGAAAAACTGAAAGTGCTGCTATCTGTACCCTAAGGGTGTTAACCGCCACACCCTTATCTGCCCCATCCTGTAAAAATTAATGGATTATGGGAACAGAGGCAGAGGAAATTGCTTTTTGACTCTGCCAGGCACAGAAAAGTTTCTAAACGTTGGAATAGATTTTTCTGGTTACAGGCTTTCTGCTTAGAAGAAGGGTATCTATGACTATCTGAGCAGCCTTTGTCTTAGGATTTTACGCTCACTAACCAAGCTGTCAATTGAAAGAATTATGGTCTGAAGTGACAAGGTCTTCCTTGGCCACCAAGGTGCAATCAGGATGAGATACAGAAGCTCAGTGGGGTTCCAGGGCTGCAAGGTTCTGGGAAATCAGTTTTAAGGGGGGAAAGGCATACGCTAGTTTGAAGTGCTATGTCTGTAACAGAGCATCCAGACCTAATGCCCTGCTTTCCCCTGACAGGGAAAATCATTTTTTTACTTTCCTGTTCTGAGGGGTGGCAAACAGATCTACCTCTGGATGTCCAAACTTTTGGACCACCGTTTGAAACACTCCTGGGTTTAGCTCCCACTCCGTTTCCCTTATGGCCTGGCGACTGAGGAAGTCTGCTTCCCAATTGTCCTTCCCTTTTGTGTATTGCCGACAATGAGATTACTCTCCCTACGGCCCAGCTCAGAATGTCCTGAGTGGTTCTTAATAGGGTCTCTGACCTTGTCCCGCCTTGGTGGTTCAGGTAAGCTACTGTTGCTCATTTTTTCTTAGGGCTTCTCCTACAGCTCTGAGTTCCCTGTAAATGGACGAAGTTTTTGCTACCTGTGTATCCCAGGTTTCTTGAGTGTGAGTTCCTTGTAAATAAGCTCCCCACCCCCAGGTACTCGCATCTGTGGTGATTACAGAGGGTCTCCATTGCCCCCAGGACCTGCCCTTCCTGAGATTTTGTGGCCTTGTCCACCATTTTAGGGCAGCCTTTACCTGGGAGGAAAGGGCCAACATCTCGTCCAGGGACTCCTGTCTTTTGTCCCAGGAGGACAGTTGGAAATACTGCAGGTCTCTTGAATGGAGTTGTGCCCATTCCACAGCTGAGATGCAGGCTGTCATTAATCCCAGAATTCTCATGACCTGTCTCCTGGAGTACAGAGGGAGAAAATGAGCGTTTTTTACCGCTGAGACCACCTTTTCCACTGGGAGGAAGAGTTTTTGGGATCTGGAATCTGATACCCTAAATAGATTTGAACTTGTGCAGGCTTCATGGAAGACTTCTCTACATTTATAAACCATCCCAGTGTTTGTAAAATGTCTAACACTCTTTTGGTGTCTTCCCAGGCTTGCTCTGCTGACGGTGCATATATCAGCAGATCGTCCAGGTATGGGATTAAGGTTAATCCCTACATGTGCATATAAGCCACTGCCTGCCAGGATTTTTGTAAAAGCCTTGGACTTTTTGCTAAGCCAAAAGGAAGGACCCTGAACTGCCAGTGTGCCGTCCCTCCTTCAGTGACCACCGTAAATCTCAGGAAAGCCTGGTGTTCCTGATGAATTGGAACATGTAGGTAGGCATCCCTGAGATCCAGGGTAGTCATGAAAACATCTTTTAGTAGATTCTGACTGAATGGATACTTTCTATCGAGAATTTTTTGTATATTAGGAATTTGTTTAGGTTCCTGAGATTTATAATCAGGCGATGTTTTCCTGACGGTTTTGGTACTACAAATATGTGGGAGTAAAAGCCTTGGTAATGTTGATCTACTGGCACAGGGGTTATCGCCATCTGATCTGCCAAGTCCCAAATTCCTCCTAGAAGGGTTTCTCTCTTTTTTATATCCTTTGATGGATAAGTCAGGGCTATCTCTGGTACTGGTTGAAACAGAAATTCCAGTCTGTATCCTTCCTGAATAATTGAGAATGTAAGGACCAGCTGATATCTTTTCCCGCTGGGGAAAGAAATGGGATAACCTGCCTCCCACCTTGATCTTGGCGTCACTTTTGCTCATTTGCACCATAGGAGGGGAAAAGCAAACTCCCTCTTTGCCTTCCCCTTCCCTGGTCTCCTCTTTTTGTTTGTCCTCTGAAGGATCTCTGTGGATATCTATCCTGGGGGGCACAAAAAAAGTTTTTGTTTCCCTTTTTTTGTTTTGTTAGGGAAACGTTTCCCCTTTTCTGAAGACTTTGCTAAGGTTTCATCCAGCCCAGGTCCAAACAGCAAAGACCCTTCGAAGGGTAATGCACAGAGTTTTAACTTGGAGGTAACACCTCCTTACCAAGTTTTAACCCATGTAGCCCTCCTGGCTGAGTTAAGAAGTGCTGCTGTTTTTGCCGAGGCTATTATTGATTCTACTGCTGTATCAGCTAGATAAGCTACAGCTTTTTCTATCACTGCTAGAGAATCTAGGATCTCTTGGGACCCTTTGTTTACTGAGACATGCTTGGTCAGTCTCCCAACCCAGAAATCTGTGTTTCTACATGTAGCAGCTAAGGCTGTAGTCATGTTAAGGGAATTAGCACTCCAGGCCTTATAAGAGATACCATGGAAAGGAAGGCTGAATCTCTACTATTTCCAGAGTCCTCAAAGGATAAATCAGATCTTTTTGATACTTGAGCTAAAGGAGCATCTAATTTTAGATTTTTTGTAAATCTTTCTAGCTCCTCATTAACCACTTAAGCCCCGGAAGATTTTACCCCCTTCCTGA